>NW_013954891.1:0-4283 GCF_001266775.1 Austrofundulus limnaeus
GCAGCCTGACAGACAGACTCTGATGTGGAGTGCCACTTGGCCTAAAGAGGTTCGCCAGCTGGCAGAAGACTTCCTGAAGGAGTATGTGCAGATTAACGTTGGTGCTCTTCAGCTCAGTGCCAACCACAACATCCTCCAGATTGTGGATGTTTGCAACGACGGAGAGAAGGAGAACAAGTTAGTATTCACATCATGTGAAACAAAAAGATGGCTTCTAGTGATCATCAAGAGTTAAATTTAATGATTTTCTTTCTTCTTCTGTAGGCTCATCCGTCTGCTAGAAGAAATCATGAGTGAGAAGGAAAACAAGACCATCATCTTTGTCGAGACAAAGAGGCGATGTGATGATCTTACCCGTAGAATGAGGAGGGATGGGTAAGTATTGACATTAGTAGCTGACTGATTTTATGTTACACAGATTGGTCCTGAAACTTAGTATTTCTTCTAGGTGGCCTGCTATGGGAATCCATGGTGATAAAAGCCAACAAGAACGAGACTGGGTTCTTAACGGTAGGTTTTTATTCACGACTAATTTGAAATGTAATCTAATCTCGTGTGTATAATTCTGATTATTGTGTCTGATTTGATTCTCCCTTAGAGTTCAAATTTGGCAAGGCCCCAATTCTGATTGCTACAGATGTTGCATCCAGAGGTTTAGGTCAGTATCCGTCCTGCATACTTTAATTTTACATTATTTAAAAACATCGTGTTTTGCTTTCTTTAACTCTTCTGCTTCTTTCTGAGCATCTCCCCTCACTTGAAGGAGCAGTCTGAGTGGCAGGGCCTTGGCATGACAAGCCCAGGTACCCAGAGGGGGAAGGAGGATTCTTGGAGGTGTCCAGACTGGCGAGGCACGGGTCTCCCAGTCATGCAGAGGTGACCAGGCCCAATCGAAGCATAATGTGCTGGCCTGCCTAAAAACCGGGGGAAGAGTTGAGGACTGGCCAGATTTCTTCCCCCCAAATCTTTGTTCTCAGCCATGGTTTGGACTGCTTCACACACCCAGGCTCTTAACTGTCCCAGCTCAAAGCTCGACGACGCTGTCTCCTATYGTCTTGCATGTAGATTTGGACACAGCATTGCAAGACATTTTAGAAGGTGCTTTTTGTTCAGACTGGTAAAGCATGGGTAATGTTGCAGTTTCCTAAACTTCTGTCTGAAGAGCAGTCTGTGATCCCGATCATACCTTCACCTCTGTTAATGACATGGCTACTGGCGCTTTTGGTGACAGTACAACATGGTAGTTGGACACAGTTGGACAAAATCCAAGCTCACATTCCTCCCTCGCCTGCGTTTCAAAGTCATGTCGAGACCTGCCAACGAGAGACATTATGGTCAAGTGAACGCTGGGTATGGAATAAAAGCTTGCCATGCTGAGAGGGGGTTGCACTGTAGACCTCCTGCAAATGGGTTCTGGTCTACAGGTTCATGGCAAGAGACAGCGAACACCTGTAGGGTCACTTGAAAAAATGTGGGGGGTGTTCTGCAGTGGGAATAGATTAGTGAATACTGACTTCTGGGTAAATAGTTTCCATGTAGTTTAGGTTTTAATGTCTGTTTTTTCAGCCTGAAGCGTTAACCAGCTTTTCCAGCCCACAGTGAGACTAACTTGGCATTTTTTTTGATCTGGTTGTTGTGGTGGCTCTGGTACACAACTGTGTGCTGCCCTCTTTTCTGCCACACTGCAACATCATCTTACAGATGTGGAGGATGTGAAATTTGTCATCAACTTTGACTACCCCAACAACTCTGAGGACTATATCCACCGCATTGGCAGAACGGCTCGTAGCCAAAAGACGGGCACGGCCTACACCTTCTTCACGCCAAACAACATGAGGCAGGCCGGGGACCTGATCTCTGTGCTGCGGGAGGCCAACCAGGCCATCAATCCTAAGCTCATCCAGATGGCAGAGGAGAGAGGAGGTAACCCACTCGTTGCTGTTTTGATTTCTGTCCATGTTGATCTCCATCAATGCGTGGTGGTTGTATATTAAGACTGGGGATTTGTTTACCTTCCAGGTCGTTCCAGAGGCGGCAGAAACGACTACAGAGATGATCGTCGGAGTAGGTACTCCACTGGAAGGCGCGACTACGGCGGCGGTAGGGACAGGGATGGTGGTAGAGGCTTTGAGAATGGACCAAGTAAGGCATTTGGTAGTAACGCACAGAACGGAGGCTATGGAGCCAGTAACGGCACCAGCAATGGCTACTCTGGAGGCACCTTCAATGGTAATGGACAGTCCAACTTCGGTGGCAACCAAACCGGGTCTTTTGGTGGCCAGAACAACTTCCAAACCACACCGTTTGCCCCCAATAATGCTGTCACACAGAATGGTGGGAGCCATCCCCCGTTCTCCTTCCCTCAGGCACAGGCTCCACAGCATCCCCCTCCGATCGCTCCGTACTCCATGGCCTCTCAGTTCTCTCAGTAAATGCACCGTAAACTTGAAAAGTGTAATTTATTGTGTTTTGGTCGTTTAAGTTCTATATTTCATCTACAATTTTGTATTCATAAAACAGGATTATGTCAACTTTTTTTTTTTTTTAAGATCTGCAGTGCAGCTGTAGTGTTGCACCTTTATATTTTTTTTTCTATTTTTCCCCTATTTAATTTGTTACATTCCTTTAGTGATATTTTTTGTATCAGGTAATTTACAAGTGTATTGGTTTTCATGTGTAGCATTGAACATGTTAAGCTCAAAGTGCACTGCATGATCTTTCAAATAAACCCTCAAAAAGGCTGTTTGTGTTGGCACTTTTTTATTTTAAATCTTTTAAAGGGAAGTCATTTTATTTTGTGAAAGTACCTTGACTGTCCAGCAGGTGTCAGACTTTGGTATTTGTTCAGTCATGTMGCTGCAGTCACTGTCCAGGAAAACTTGTTGAGTTTGGTTCTCAGAATGTTAAGATCTTGAGAAACTGAACTTGACTGATGTACATTTACAAAATTGAAACTAATATTAAAACTAAATGGATGAAGGGCTCTAGTCTTAAAGTGTTTTCAGCTAAAAAAAATTGTGGAACAAACCTACATTTGAATTGTGTAAGTGCATCTTAATCTGTGAAGACAGTTTGATGAAAAATTGGCCATAACTCCCCAATTTTTWAAAAAAAATTTCCCCCATGCAGAAAATGTCAGAACATTTCCAGACTTTTCCTAATTTTTCTAAAAGTTTCTAATATGTTTAAACAGGTAATTTTAGCACTGGTTATATAAAGATGGACATAGTTACCATGWTATGTTTTGTCTCATGAATCAAGTTACAGAAAACCACAAACATGTCTTCCAGCAGGCAACAGGAGGAAAAATGTCTTACTTTGTAGGCCCAACAAAAAGTCAGACTGAGGGGGAAAAATYATTCCTGGTAATTGTATATACATAAACTAAACCTGACCTCTTGAACTGTGCTAAACATAATGTCAGTGAGCATGCAGACCATCCTGAGTGTGTTGAAAGTTTAAATTTAAAGCACTGTGCAGCTTTTTCCTCTGGACTTTTACAAAACAAACATGTCTCCTGTGCAGCTTCTTCGTATCATAAATATGTTTAGCGAGTTCACGTTGCCTTTTCTTTTCTGTTGTACTTTAAGCGCAATGTAAATTTTAACTGATATACTCTGTGACATGTCGTGCTGACCTCTTGACCAGGTCACCCTTGTAAAAGAGATCCTGATCTGAATGGGTTTTCTACCTGATTAAATAAAGGTGATTGATTGATTGATTGATTGCCTGCCTTGGAATGCATTTTACGTCCTACGTCACAAAAAGAAAATAGCGTGTCCACTGCTACTTGCTGAGTTGTAAACCTGTTCAAACAACAATAATATTATATATTCATATAGTGTGGACAATGGATTCTTTTTTATGTGACGCACACAAAATGTGCAGTCACATTTTTTGTGTTATTGTTTTATAAGAAGTATTTATTTATTTTCAGTTTTAGTGGCACTTTAATTCAAATGGGGGAAAAAGGAATTCTGGTAAGCGTTTATTATTAATGACTGGTTGATTTGGAGGTGGGTGTAATCGTGGAGTGCGCCATAAGGGGGCAGTGTAGCGAGCAGGCAGTTGTCCGCCAGTTAGAGAGAACCTTGGCAACCCGATGCAGCTTCCACATGTATGAAGCGCCGCCATATTGGATGGGGGTTTGTTCACTCCAGGCAGCACTGGAGCAAGAGATTATACCCTTATTTGGTGCATTAATCTATGAAGTTTTGAAGGCAGATCACATGGGATTGTCTTTTTATAAGTAAGACTGAACAATAGTTTTGATTATTTAACAT
>NW_013954891.1:5283-16717 GCF_001266775.1 Austrofundulus limnaeus
ACACACACACACACACACACACACACACACACACACACACAGTTACTGGTTTCCAACCTGGAACTGAATAGCAGCAAAGCCGCTGACTAAAATTATTTTTTTCAACCTTTAACATGAAAAAACGCAAAACCTTCACAACTTAGATGTTCTTTCTTTGTTCTGCTCTCTGCCTTTTAAACGTTCAGTTTCAGTATAAAGGGCACAAACGTCTTTCATGTCTTTTCTATTTTCTGGTAAAGCAGTTAGAGATAACAGTATCTCTAACAGTATCTGTCTTACCTTTGGACCGCATAATGTGTTGCTGCTTTAATAGGCCTCCCTGGTTTTCAACGTTGGATGTGTATGTGTGTGTGCGTGCATACAGTGCTCAGGATCAGGTGACTTGGGTAAAGACCATTTTAACAGAAGCGGCTTTGTGGTTGCTCATTAACAGTGTCACGGAGGGGGTGGGGGTGGCAACAGTTAAAAAAAATGACAGAACAAGATGTGATATGGAAAAAAACCACCAAAGCAATTAGATCCACTGGTAAAATCCTTCTAGGAAGCAATCTTTGAGAACAAAACGTTGTGTGATTTACACAAAAATACTGATTTTGTTCATGTACACAAATATTTGTCCGTTTTGATCTGCAGGAGGTTTTTTTTTCCTTTTGCAGTTTGGCAACATTTTATGCACCCGCTTTCACGAACAGGTTGGGTAGTTAATGTTTGTGAACAAACAAATGTGTGCCAGTTTCTTCTTTCAAGCTTTGCTGTTTAGTCTATGTGGTCATTGTTCATCACCATGGTGACACATCCTGCTATTGGTCAAAAAAAAGGAAACAAGGTTTTAAATAAACTGTGCAGTGGTGACTGTAGAACTGAAGCTTATTCAGTATCCAGTTCCAATCAAGTGCTTACTGTCAACAAATCTTGTCAAGACTGTGGCTCATGTATTCACATCTATAGTATAAATTAAATTTATAAAATGCTTAGCAAGTAAAAGGTAACAAAAGTTTTGCATATGCATCTTAGGTTGGTGGTTTTATTGTTTTTAACTAGTCATAGCCTCAGTTTGCACACCGTATTTCACAGTAAACGCAGCACCACGAATTCTAACAAATTGCTAGCATTGTTTGAAGGAATGCATGTCGTCAGTCATCCTGCACGCCAGAATTTTAGACTAATATTGCATGCGCTTGGAGTAAAAGTTGAGCACAAGTCTCAGCTACAACCACACCCGATTTTATCTTATTGTCTATAAAAGTGACTGGGTCATYGTTGTTTTTGTGTTGAACTGCAGTAGCCATCTTGATTCCAAACATCAATCCGTTGCAGATGTACATCAAACGATTACTTCTTGAGTTTAAATAAAATCTGTTCAGTGGTTCAGGAGATATTCTGCTGACAGTCAGACATACAAACAATGAACTGAACTGAAAGGAAAAGCAAAAACACATTATTATCATTAATACCATGGTTAAAATTGGCATGTTTTCTCACTGCATGCAAAGCCCTTACACGATCCAGACTTCAAAAGGTAACCCAGGGCACAGACACTCAAAGCACTAAAAAAAGGTTTTAATAACAAAAAGAGGCTGACAAGCAGCTCAAAAACACTTACATTCATGTAGCATAACTTAGGACTTCAAAACTCTTAGGGACCAAACAGACTGACAACACAGTACAGTGATCAGACAAAGGACTGAAGACAGCACACTGAATATAAAGGTAAACTAATGAGGGCTAACTAGAAACACCTGGGAGGAACACAAGGACAATCAGGTGTGCAGAGGTGGGGCAGCTGCACAGAGGAAACACAAGGGAACACTGAAACACTAGGATGAACAAATCAAAATAAACTCAGACCATGACAAGCCCACTAAAACCGAACAGCTGAAACAAATCAGATTTTTCTCATAATCTTACTTTTTCACAGAAAAAGGTGGCGTAATGGGCTTTAAAAAGGTTTACAGGAAAGCAGCCACAGTTCTCGTCTCTGTGGGTCTGGAAGAAAAGGATCCCACACATTTTTTTTTCTTTCTTTAGAAATCTCACTCCAAACATCATCCACAGACAGAAACGTCAAACGCCATTTTAATGTCTCCAAACTCCACAGTATAGAAGTGATCAAATATAGGTCAAGAATGTACACAACCCAGCTGTAATTGCTCACAGCACCTCTTACCAATGTAAAAATCTTGCTATCACAGCTTTTTAGACTTTTTAAACCAATTTTTTTTAGATTGCAGCCTTACTTCATGGTATCCACTTCCTAAAGTGTATGAGAGTGGTTTTAGTGGCATGATAGTTGCACAACATGACAATCTTACAGAGACTATGAGGTGGAAATTGCAACAGGGAGTTTTTCTGCTTTACATCTAAATATGTCTTACACAATCCCAAGAACACTCAGCTCACAAAGCAGAAGATATCAATCAAACGGGTTGGAAGCTGGAAATGACAGCTGCTGACATTATACTTGGAAAAACGGCACGTTGTGTAATTCTGTTACTTTCCTTATATGTTGTAAGATTTAGCAAAAACACATTTTGAGTAATTTTTAGGACTGTGAAAATGATCTTGTTTTATAGAGTTTTGTCATGGGTTGTAAGTTTGTTAAAATGACAACCTCATGTTAGAGTTATAGTTTCTTTTGCCTTTCATTGTTTCTGACYAACTCAGTCACAAGAGCTGGTTTAATCTGCCTTTAACTGGGAAGCACCCAATTAAGAGCACAGACTTTTCACTGTTTTAGATTTGTTTTCCTAAATCACAAAACTGCATTTTATAATTACGAGAGGCACACGCCTTTCTTTTAGTTACTAGATTTTCTAACCTGTCAAGTCCTGTTTTCCAGCATTGCCTTCACCCCTACCGGTACAGTTGTTCCTATGAGCTCAGGTCATATTTTGGTCATGTCATTACCCTCACATCATACCATTTCATGTATTTTCCATAATCTGTTCATCAATTCATTTACTCAGTCAGCTATGTCTTATTCAAATTACAAACCTTARACAAACTTAAAGGAGACATGTGCTTTTAAATACTTCTTTTTCACATTTAAATAATTTATTTGGGGTCTATACGTATAAAGTGGAACTGTAATGCTTTGGTCTGAATTCCTCCTTATTGTAACTCCACAAGCCCCATTTCTCAACCATTTTCTGAGGTGCCTGGGAGCAACTCATTTTGACGCTGTCTCTTTAAATGCAAACAAAGCGTGGTAAATTCTAGCTTGATATCAGCCTTACATGTTGGAGATGTTCTGTTACAAATAATTTGCCATAATAGTTCCGAAAATTTAATAAAGTTTGGAGTAAACTGAACAGGTTGAAAAATATGACCCAAACAGAATGTAAAGGTATCTATGAAGAACTAAAGTAAAACTTTCTGGACACTCCAAGTACACAATAAAATGTATTTAAAGGCTAAAAAGTGTATTTTGCATACCTGTGAGGAAGCACAATTAAGGAAACTGGTGGCAGCTGGCTGCAATTAACTAAGCAGCAGGGCCGTCACACCTCTTTAAAACAAATGCTGCTGGCTGTCATTTTGGCTCTGCAATCCATTTGTTCATCTGTTTCCTTTAACGTCTTTTTGTGCAGGGTTGCAGGGAAGCTGGTGCCTATTTTTAATTGTCCTTGGCGAGAGGTGGGGTTCTTCCCTTGACCAAATGCCAAAGCATCACAGAACCACATAGAAACAAGCGAAAAAGGCAACTTTTGACCCTCTTACTGACAATTTAGTTGCCAAAAAACCCAACAGGCATGTTTTTGGCTTGTGGGAGAAAGCTGGAGTACCCAGATAAAACCCAGGGCGCACACAGGAAGAGAGCTTATAAACTTTAAATAGAAAGGCTCTAACCAGGGCTGCACTTTCTACTTCCCACTGGGAGGAAACAGCTCTAACCACTGTTCTCCCATTACCAAAATCTCATATCTGGTTTGATGGTAACTTTTAATACATTTTTAAGTTATGGTCCTTACTCAATGATCTTAGGTTTAATTATAACCAAATTATAACAAAAGGAGACTTGAGAAAAATAGATCAGGGGTTGTCAAAGTGGGCACAAAAGGACTTCAAGACATAAATGAAAAGCTCCATTGCTATGGAGCTTTTCTATGGTCACTCCTTTTTGTACCTTCGAAAGTGAGTACAAAGTGACCAAAAGTGTCAACGGACACATGTGACCAGCATGAACAACAATAATGCCAAACATAATACAGCAGTAAACATCACAATAAACATTACAATAGTTTTGTGTCAGTTAAATATTTCTAACAGAAAAAAGGCTTACATTTAATAATTTAGTTTTTTAAAATACATATTTCATCCATTTGAAATGTGCGCCCCAAAAATCTTTTGAAAACCTTGCCTTTTTTCTTTTGTTTATGACACAAACCAGATCCAGACACCCCTTACTTCAGTATGAATGTGCATTAAAAAAGTCAGGTTAGAAATAATGGGGAAAGGATGAAATGGGCTTTGATTTAAAATGCACATTTCTTTTGTCTAGTAATATGATTATTATATTATGATAATGTATATATATGTTGAGTATATATATATGTATATAATATGAATATGATTAATTATCTGATTTGTTTGTTGATCTCCTGGTTGTTTAGTTATTAAATTTGAACAAAAACGTAAAAAAAATTGGAATGCACACATAATTTTATTTTTTTAGGTGGACTTTGTGAGCATGTTTGGTGTTTCCTGTATCCAACATTTCACAGGGTTTGCCTTGATGTGTGCAATAATCTGTTGTGTCTAAAAACAGAGTCACTGTGTGCCACCAAACTCAGCTGAGATAGAAACACAAACAAAGCTCTAAATGTGGTGATTGTTTTCTCTTCTTTTAATTATGCTAAATGAAGTTTGTCAGCTCTTGCATTACTATCAAATAAACACATTAAATGTTTTCAGTGGAAATTAATCAAAAACGATAAAATAGTTATCTAGATAGAATATTGTCTTCATTTAGAGAAAATAACATTTTGATTCCACAATTTCAGAAATGCAAAATTAAATATTTCTACCATCAACCTAAAAGAAATATGGATTTTTATTAAGAATTTAGGAATTTATTTTTCTGCACTTATTTCCTCCTCCTTTAGTTACCTCATATTTCCTCTCTCAACATTAAACCCCATTTTTTTCCTGTACTGGTTTTGACTTCTCACTGAAGCAAAAAGCACACAATGGCCACATTCCTACAAAGGGAGGTCCTGCTTTTTTTCATGTCTGTCTGGGACACTTATTGGAACTGTGCCAATATTAATACACCTGTGCGCCCCCCCCCCCAATCTGGGTCAATGTTTGACTATGTTACGCTTCTTAGCCTCATGTGCAAGACGATCAGGCTTCTAACATTAAACAGAAAAAAAAACAAGCCAACAAAAGGTTAAAATTTCGTATTTATTTAGTATTTTATTTCGTCTTTATCAGGCAATTAAAAATATATTTTCTTTTTTGTTGCATTTTTCTCACATTGTTATTTCACAGAACTTGAAATATGTTTTTATTCATAAATAAAAGTACAAAATACAAATTTTTCTTCTTTAAACACAAATAAATATCATAATAAATATATTAGTTTAAGTTAAACAACACAAGGCAACCAATAACCAAATGGAATACTGCAGTGTTCCCTGAACCAGGCTGTCAAACAAATGGGGTGCAATTTTACAAACCAGCAAATAGAACAGAACATTTTACAGAATCTAAAAACCCTAAAGGTTGTCAGGACACAGAGTTTGAGATCTAAAGGCAAAAAAAAAAAAAAAAAAAAACTTTTTTTTCTGATCCTTCAGCATTTTGCAGTATTTGCTTGCACCCCAAGTCTAAAAAAAAAGGAAAACAAGAAAAGACACAAACACCCTTACACACATACTTAACAGGCACACACATACATCCACAGAACAGAATGAAGGATTAAGCTTTGGTTGAATGCTACTGGGGCTTCCTCCCCATTTGAATTAGCTGTAAAGTGCATATCATAGACACATGTCAGGTCTCGCTGATTAAGGCTACTGAATCAAACATACTGTATGTGGCACAGAAAATGATTAGCCTAWATGGCAGGAAATATCTTTAAGGCACAGGCACCAACGATTATCACTAAAAATAGGCCGTTTTGATCTCTACCGATTTGTGGTAAATAGGAGTCAGAATATGTGCTGGTTAAAGTCAAGACCTGTAGAGGAGGTAATTCTTATGGAAGATCACATACAAAAGTCTAAAAGTTTTTCTAAGTATAAAAATAGAGTCTGATAACAAGTGAGTATTAAATCATCTTAGTATGTGTAGTTTGTAAAAAGATCAGTTAAATGTTTACAAGTGTCATTTCATCAACTTGTTCTGGACAGTTCTGGTTTTGAAGAGAGTCGAGAAACGGGAAAGAGACTTTAGGGCCCCCCTTTCTTCATCCTTCCTCTTTGGATCCATTTAGTCAGAAAGCGACAAACGTTCAAACACAGTGAGCCTCTTGGTGGTGGACCCGTCAAATGTTGGAGACTCGGATCCGCTGGAGCTGCAGCTGCTGTAGCTGTCCTCCAGGGAGTCCTCAGAAGAGAAACGTTGCAGTCCGGCATGCTTAATAAAGCCTCCATTGCTCCCAGGATTGGGGAAAGGCACATTATTCTCAGGGTGCAGCCCGTCTGCCACGCTGGTGAACGCACTGCCTTTGTTGCTGCTAAAGTTATTTCCATGGCCGCACACGCAGCGGGAAGGCTTTGGCTCCAAGATGTAAGGAATGTCTCCATTGCTGGCGTGGGTCTGGAGGTTATTGAACTGGAATGCCGATACCTCCRGCTGCATGGAGTCGCCAAACACAGGGGAGAGGAGGTCATTGGGAGGTGGGGAGACAGATGAAGCACGGCTGAATCCCAGGTTTAAATCGTTGGGGGCTGCAGCGAATGACGGGGGAGATGAGCTGCGTGACGGGCCCATGAACCCCGCAAAGCTGAGGCTTTGTCGGAGCTGGTGGCGTGGATTGTGACCACTGGTTGACGTGGGGGCTGGTTGCCGCTGGAATTTTCCAGACCCTAAGGGACCTCCACTTATTTTCTCCTCATGGATGAAATGGCASCGTGAGCCATAGGGACAGTAGCCAAAATTGTAGAAGGTTCTGCAGGGCTCCGTCTTGTACTTTGGGTGGCGGTACAGTCCGCGCAGTTCTGCCTCGCCGTGGGCAAACTGACACTTATTGCCATACTTGCAGCTGCCGGTCTCCTGGTAGCCCCGACACAGCTCAGTCTTGTAACGGTTAGAGGACAGCATCGGGGGGACCTGAGCCGGGAGGTTCGATGAGGGTGGAAACCCTGGAGGGGGAGCCACGGTAGTAGAAGAGCTCTGGTTAAACATCTCCAGGTTCTTCAGCTGTCCAAAGGAAGGGAGCAGGCTGCTGCTGGGTTCAGTCATGCTCATGGAGCGGTCAGACCGGAAGGGGAGCTGTTTCTGYTTGGAAACGGGGCCCTGGCTCCAGATAGAGCTGTTGGATGACCAGATAGAGCTGCCGTTGTCATCGCTGTTAACGTGTTCAGAGCTCAAGCTGAGGCTTGAATCGGCMGGGTGGGAGGGGGGAGAGAAGAAAGACTCTGAGCGGTTCAGCCGACTCTGCCCAGGGGCTTTGAGCTGTGGCTGGGACTGAAGCAAATCGTCATTCAGGGTCAGGTGGTTCAGAAAGTTCTGTGAGAGATAATGGAAGTAGTTACTAAAAAGTCACATCAACAAAGTTACAAAACAAACAGTTGTTACACTTCTTGTCATCAGAAGAACTTATTAAACCACTTATTTACTAATGAGAGACTAGATTTAAAGAGACAATGTGCCTCTGTCCCCCTTATCTCATTATGTGTACAAAACGAGGAAACCCTTTGAGACTAAAGGCACGTTAGATAACGTATGCCCCCAATAAGAGACTCACGGAGGAATCAAAAGAGCAACAACGAACACCCAGAAAAGTAAACTTTTTATGAACAAAAACAAACAAAAAAGAGGAATCCTGTTTTAACTCACCGTTGGGATGATGCTGTCAAGCATTTTGGACATGCTGTATCCCTTTGGCAACAAAAAGAAGACTGATCCACAATGAAAAGCTGGATGTCTGTGTCTAAACCTATTTTAACTCAGGATCCTTGGATCACTTATATACAGAGAGGTTAAAAAAATTGCCCCTCCCWACGGTCTGGGAGGGGTTTCCACATGCCATGTTCCCGGATGACCCTCCTTCTGACAAACCCACTTCTCCTCCCCCTACAAAGCCAGAGAGAGAGAGAGAGAGAAAAAAAGAAACACAGAGAAAGAAGAAAGAAAACAAAGTATTTTTAGCCAGCTGTGTGAAACGTTTCAGTTTCGTCGGCATGTGAAAGCAAAGTGGCTTATTTGCGTAGCCCTCGAACACTCTACGTCTGTTTCTGCACAACTCCTCTGCATGTGGGTTCTAAGGAATGATTACAGACTTCCTGCAAAAAAAGATAAATCATCCCAACTCTGAAATTTGAAATCTAAAGCACTTGTGTGAAAAAGTGGCAAAACGGACCAAATTATCACCCCTTTGTTCCCTGAAATAGACGAAATGAGAAGTTTCTTGTGCTGAAATGTCTCCTCATAAACACAAGCGTTTAATTTTGTGTTTACTGTATTTGGGTCTGTATATTCTAATGACTAATGTTTTTCAGGAAATGTTGTTAATTGTCTAGTCACTGATCACACAAGGTATAGTTTCTGAATGATTTTTACTCACTGCATGTGGAGATTCTATTACTGTATGCTTGAGCTTACCAGAATACATACATGATTTCCCCATGTATCTTCTGGTTTCGGGGATGATTACATCAAAAGCCACAAGTCGAGGTGTAGGTTAGCGGAGGGGAGAAACCTTTGGCCTGTAGGCAAGACTGTGGTGTATAGAGCAGGATGAAATAAAACACAGCAAAAACAAAACATTGGTCAAAAACTGACTATTTTATGACTTCTGTTGTTTTATTTTATGTGAACGACTTTATTTGTCAAATCAAATTTTTCTTATTATGGGACAAGTTATTAGTTTGTTTTCATACCTTTTCTAAAAAAGAAAAAAAGTTGAAGAAAAATCTGTTTTGAGTCGTCTAAAAGTCATAAGATGTTTTTGTGGAACAAGTCCCCACAGCCCACAGTGGAAATGCAGCTGTGACTCTTCATCTTCAAAACGTCACATTAGTTTCTTGAACAATYTTGATATAATTCTTTTCAGCAGAAGTATTGTTCTACGGCTGATGATAATGATGATGATGATGTTTTTACACAGAAAAAGATGAGATGACAACTTGATTTATTTTATCCTGTACAGATGCGGTGATGTGAAATTTATACATTTTTATTCAAAATCATCTAAAACGGATTCAGTTGAAAACGTGTAAATATGTGTTTAAAAAAAGGAAAATCTACAACTATTTACTAATCATTTACCAAATTCTCGGTCATGTATTTGTACATAGATAAGTTTGTTTTTTCAGGTTATCTTTTTCTCTTAGGGCAAGGCACACAARAATGTCTGAGTGTGTGTTCGTGCCTTTCTTTTAGCAAAATATCTTGTGAACCACATGATCAATTTTGTTAAAACTTCCAGAAGGCAATCACTGGACATACGACAACAGCTGTTTACCTTTAGGAGTTAACCCATTTCAAGATGACTGCCACAGCCAAATGACCTTTAAAAACACAAAAATGTATATAATTCAGTCAAAGTTACAAATATTGGTCTGAAATTTGACGTGGTAGTAGCCCAGACTGATCACCAGTGTATAGTCTGAGTGCTAACTGATTGTGCAAGACTTTCAATAAAAATTGGGTCATCAAACATTTTAGAGTGAGGTCTGTCTGTGTTAGCAAAATACCTCAGTTACCATGGGCCTGTTTTAATGACATTTTCAGGAAAAAAATGTTGTGTACATGTGGTAGTAGCTAAAAGACATTCACAGCACAAAGTAATTTTGCAACTCTGTCATTTCTGAAAACAAAAAGATTTTAGTCTAAAACTCTGACATGAAAGGCAGCAAGTGATGTGTTTGAAATTTCTTCAAGTTTGATTTTGATATCAGCTTATAGTGAGAAGATTTTTTCCTCTGTGCTCTTCTTTTGTGCCTGTCACCCACAAATATGAGTCACTCTCAATCCTGGCAATGACAGCACATTTTCTAATAAACGTTGTGCGAGTTAAGAAGTCATGTCATATCAAGCAACGTGTCACATCAAGAAATACAAAACACTGATGAACCCAACAAAAATATTAGTATCAATGATATTGATAACCAGTCAAATGACAAAAATTATTAGTCTTAATGACATTAGGTGAAAAAAGTGCAAATATTAAATGTAAAAATGTTAATTATTTAAACACATTGCTTTTTTTAAAGGTTTTAATTGAATTGTATGTACTTATGAGTAGTTKGTTTCAACTACTTTAGTGCTCAAAATGTTTTCAAGCAGTGCGGGAAAGTGTACGTTCAATGTCTTTTTTAAGTGTCAGTCATTTTATCTTGTACTATTTTTTCATCTGATTAACTAGTTTCATTATGGCTTGAAAGGTAGCTCATTGATTCTGACACACACACACGTGTTTTCAATCTTTGCTAAACGGATGTCTCGGTGTAACCTGTCCAACAAGMTTGACTCAGGTTCTGACAAAGTCTGCTGACCTGCAGGACAGACACTTATAATTACTCATAATGCTTTTGTTTTGCGGTTTTCTTACAACAGGGCTTTTTGAACAATTATTCAAAATAACACCCAGACTTCACACACTCACACACCAGATTTCACCAACCTCYTTGTGATTTTATCCATGTCTTTTGCTCAAGTAGAGTATAAATGTTAACAAACACAATGTTTCTTAAGGTTCAAGAAAAAGGGCAACTAAATAATAAAACAGTTTTTATTTCCTTCTACATAAAAGTATCTAATTATTAACCCCATGGGCTTTCAGTGACATTTTGCCAGCCTGCCATCACAGCTGAGGCCAAAGTTGCCCCTCATGTTTGACTATTAATATCAGCAGCGAGATATAAATAACATAGTTTAATATAAACCTGTCAGAATATGAGAGCCTGTCAACAGAGGGTGGAAAATATTCTCCTCATCTTTAGAGACTTAACCTTCTCAGCCAGCTAGGAAACTGGCACAGATACATGGAAAGCTAAAAGACGCTCATATGTGTGTGTTTGTGTGTGCATGTGTGTGTGTGTGTGTGTGTGTGTGTGTGTTTGTATTTACATGGTGGTGTGGTTGTTTCTTTTGAGCTGCTGGGGTTTTAGCTCAGTCTCTTGCCAGAGTTGCAAAGAGTATCTCCCAAACAGGGAGTGGCCCTCACACAGAAACACAAGCTCAGAGGAGCATTCCTGCTGACGTTGACTTCCAGGTTACTCTGTGTGTGTGTGTGTGTGTGTGTGTGTGTGTGTGTGTGTGT
>NW_013954892.1:0-2602 GCF_001266775.1 Austrofundulus limnaeus
ATACCGGGATATATCGTATCGTGACCCGTCTGTCATGATATGTATCGTATCGCCAAATTCTTGCCAATACACAGCCCTACTGCTGAACGTAGCTGTTGCTCTGCTGCGCGCTCATCTTCATCATCATCAGAGCAGAAGCAGACTTTACATTATTAAGTTGGGTTTATGACTGAATGAACGTCCACATTTTTTTTTWWCATCTCTGTGGGTAACAATACATAAAAAACACGTTTTTTTCTCCAACAACTTGGGTGTGAAAAACTCGGGTTGATAAAGCCTTAGGGACATTTTATAAGMGATCAATGATCCAACATGGATGATTTAGTTCTGTGGGAGGAAACCAGAGCACCTGGAGAAAATCCACCTGTGCACTGGGAGAACATGTGAACTCCACACAGAATGGTCAGGAGGAGAACCTGCGACCTTCATGCTAACTTTAAAACCTGTTTTCAATCACCRCTGTGACTGAATACATGAGGACATTTACCAGTTTGATCAGCTCTAATCTGTGAACAGCACTGTGGATGCTACTATTGGCTCAGTGAGCTGTCAATCAAAATCTGAGCTAGGTGAAGTCATTTCCATGGAAACATCAAACAAACTCACCGTCTACTGGTGTGATCCAGGCTGGGGGTGGGCGACCCCCCTGAGTCCTCTGACAGGGACCTCTGGAACAGGGGGGACAGCGAGTCCTCATCCTCGAGTCGTACACAGGGGGACACCGGAGGACTGCAGTGGGGACTCTGCTCCATGGGACTGACCCCACCCCCATCTGTCTCCATGGCGACCCTGATGGGACTGCTGACAGACTCAGCGAGGGCCAGGCTGTGGCTCAGACTGGACCGGTTCTCCTCTGATGGATCAGGATCTGGTTTGAGGTCCAAGGTAGGAGATTGGGGGTTAACCTCCTCAGGGTCAGGGTCAGTAGGCGGGGCAGCAGGAGCAGGGCAGGTTCTGTTCTCCTCCTCAGAACCAGGAGCTGGTTCTGTGAGTTCAGAATCCAGCTCAGGCTGAGGATTCAGCATCTCATGGTTAGGTTCTTGATCCGGTTCTAGATCTGGATTTGTGTGCAACTTCCTCCTGGAGGCAGACCGCCGACGTCCCGCTGCTTTCACCTCCTTCAGTTCTGTGGAGATCACAGCAGACCCATGTGGTTCTGTTCGGAGAAAACATGAAAGAACTGATGAATCTTATCACTGTGAGACCTGGTCCAGCAGGACTCAGACAGGACTGGGGATCATGATCTGAGTCCTGTTGGACCAGGCCCGGTCCAACAGGACTCAGASAGGACTGGGGATKATGATCTGAGTCTTCTTGGACCAGGCCCGGTCCAACAGGACCCAGAAGCCCTTTTTCCACCTACGCGGTTCGGTTTGGCTCCACCCCACTCCACACCCGTTTTATGAATTTTCGCTGTGGCTCCCGCCCACTTTCGGCCCACTTTTTCAGACCTCCTCTCGAGGTGGTACTGAGACCGGCACCGTTCGGGGCGTGGAGGAGCCTGGATGACGTACGCAGTTTATTAAGAGCAAGTTGAGATTTTCCAAACGATGGCAGCGCGCTGGAAGAAGCTAAAAATATATTAACGTTTGCTCCGATGGTTCCTTTGTGTATGTTCGTTTCCAATGCTAACTAGTTAGCAGCTAGCGGCTATTGCTAGTTAGCAATCCAGGCTAAAAACAACACCCCAGCTCTACATTTATTGTAAATAGTAATTAATTTTAACCATATTTGAGGCTAATTGTTGGTTTTCTGTTCAGAGTCACCTTCAACAAGTGAGCAGCTGAGCTCCTGGACGTTTCTCCACCTTCTCCTCCACCTGTCAGGACCAGCTGCCCCGCTAACCGTGTGGAGGCAGCCAGAGGCAGGGGAGCTGCTCCTGGAGCTGCTTCACTTATATTCAGACTTTAAAGCACTTTTAGGTGGTTGTGTGRGTTTTTTAAATGTCGTTATACATTGTCTGACTTTTATTTTGTGAAATAAAGATACTATTGGCATTGCTGTTTGTTTTTCATTGAGTTAAATCCATAAGAAAAAAATCAACATATTTACTCACACTCCTAGGCATAAAGTGTGCAGTAACTGTAAGTTCATTTATTAGAAAATATTTCTGGTTTTGTTTTACTGCATTTAGAAGCAACAGTTTGCTGTAGCAGGTAGGGGTGTCCTGATCCGATATTAATATCAGGTATCGGTCCGATACCAGCCAAAGAACAAGTATCAGATTTTATCGGCCTGCATAAAAACAGTCTGATATGAGCAGTCCACCGACTCTGCTCCAGCTGCTCCATCCAGAAGAGCTCACCTCATCACAACAATGCTGCGCTAACAAAGTAGCTAGCAGTAGGAGCGATGTCGGCAGTACTTCCTGTTTTCATCAAAGACAAAGTTGAAGCTAAGTGAAAAGTTGTCACGCACAAGTTTTCTGTGGGGACACAGAACCATGAACGTTTTAAACCAGAGACACAACCCTTGTTGTTTGTACCTAAAGCTTGTTGTTTGTACCTAATGTTAGCTTGTTGTTTGTACCTAATGTTAGCTTGTTGTTTGTACCTAATGTTAGCTTGTTGTTTGTACCTAATGTTAGCTTGTTGTTTGTACC
>NW_013954892.1:3602-16686 GCF_001266775.1 Austrofundulus limnaeus
GAGTATACAATTAAAAAGTTACAACTTCAAGAATTTATAAATACAAAATTACTTGTGTTTTCTTCATTGTAAATATGAAGAGAAGTAAGCAAATGTGATCCATCCATCCATCCTTCCATCTGTCTAGTCATGGGGCAGCAGCTTGAGCAGGGAGGACCTCTCTTCCCTCAGCCACCTCTTCCAGCTCTTCTAGGGGGACTTCAAGGCGTTCCAAGGCCAGACGAGAGACATAGTCTCTCCAGTGTGTCCTGGGTCTTTCCCCAGGTTCTCCTCCCAGTTGGACATACTGTACCTTAATCATCTCCCTAGGGAGAGACGTCCAGGAGGAATCCTAACCAGATGAACCACCTCAACTGGATCCTCTCGATGTGGAGGAGCAGCAGCTCTCTTCCGAGTCCCTCCCAGATAATTGAACTTCTCACCCTGTCACTAAAGGGAGAGTCCAGCTACCCTGCAGAGAAAACTCATTTCAACCGCTTGTATTCACCACTCGTTTCGGTCACTATCCAAAGTTTGTGGCCATAGGTGAGGGTAGTAACATAAACTGGTTGGTAAACAGAGAGCTTTGCCTTACAGCCCAGATCCCTCTTCAGCACAGCAGACCGGTACAGAGTCTGCAAAACTGTGATCCGTCTGTCAGTCTCCTGCTCTATTCTTCCCTCACTTGTGAACAAATCACCAAGATACATGAACTCCTCCACTTGAGGCAGAACCTCACCCCAAACCTGGAGAGAGAAATCCACCCTTTTCTGACTGATGACCATGGACTCAGATTTGGAGGTGCAAATTCAATTTTCTTTTTTTTTTTAAATACAAATGTACAACCATGACCAGGCTGGGAGGAGCATTTTTAATTGTAATTATATTATCAAATAATGTTGCATGATTATGATACTGTATGAGCTTCATTGATATCCCATAAAATCTTCAACTTAGGTTTCTATAAATTCTAGAGCAAAAGCACTTTACTTTGTTGCTGTGGCAGTGGTTAGGGGAGTTGTGCTGGAATAGGTAGGTTGCCASTTCAATCCRYTTCCAGCTGTCTCAGTTGTTGTGTCCTTYGGTGAGACACTTCACCCCTAATGCCTCTGATGTGTGTCCCATCAGTGTWTGAATGTGATTGGCACTMATTAGTCTCCATAAATAGATTGTATATGTTAGCTTTGTAGAGATCTAATAGAGTGCTWTGAATGGGTAGATGAGGACACAGACTGTGTGAAGAGCTTTGACTACCCTGGTTGGATAGAAATGTGCTACAAGTACAAGGCTATACAAGTACAGTCCATTTACCATACTTGATATCTGACAGTAGCTCTGAAATGTCAATCATCACGAGACCTTGCACTGGATTACTTCCGTATTCCAAAAATACTGAGATGTCAGAGATTTCCACAAAAGGTTTGTTAAAWAATTACAAAACTGCACTGTCTACATTTATAACAAGCTGGACCAAAATGGACCAAAAAAAAATCATCCTGCTCAGCTCTCAACATTCCATCCATGATGTGTGTCAGGAGCCTACAGGAAATCAGCCAGTTTAACTCCCAATATGTCACAGTCCTGACTGTCAGAGGACTCCTAATGAAGGGAGGGAGAGGGAATCAGACCTGCAAGTTTCTTTTTGGACACTAAATAGGTGCTGCACTRGCTGCAAATGTCACAACAATACCATCAATGCAGACTTTGTTTGGAAAGAATTTTTCCTCTATAAGCATTGTGGGTTTAGGTAAAAAAAAATTCATTGTTTAAAAGGGGTAATAGCATGTAAAATCAACTTTTTTGAGTGTTATATCATGTTATAATGTTATACTCTCATAAAAAACACGCCCAAAGCCTTGCTTTGACTCATTCATGCATGTTTGAGAAATCCTGCATCGTTTTTAGGAAGCCATGCTGAGGAGCAGAACGACAGGTGGGMACCAGAAACGCCTTTTGGGACCAGAAACGCCCCTGGGACGTGTCTTTAAGCCGAGCTTCCTCATCACGGKGCACACCTCCCCACACCACACACCACGCCCATGACTCCTGCAGGCTCTCGGCAGTAACAAAGCAAATGAGTGAAAGTGAAAGTGAAACTTACTGTCTGCTGAGCTCCTACTTCTCATTCAGTGAAGTTCTTTTCAGATTCAAAATACCTTTGAGGAAATGTATTTTCAGATGCCAAGTAAACTGCATCACGACACGCGCGACCCCCCGCCCCGCGACTCCGGCAGGCTACGTGCTGGAATGGACGTGACTGAAGTGGCTGGATTTTCTTAAAGAGACAGAGACCTATTTCAAGGCATTTAGAAACTGTGAAGATGAGAAGTAAATTGTTTTGGGTATTTTTACAAATATACAGCTCTTTCAAAAGCTGAAAATGTGACTTAGTTACTTTATTTTAGTAAAAAATTGAAATATAGGCTTGGAAAGCACATAATATTGCCCCTTTAAAGGCTTGTAAAGACAACTTATGCTTTTGGGCTAAAAACTATATTTAAATTAAATCTTAAATAAAATATACACTAGTGTAAACTCTCTTTACAGCACTAAAAGTATTATATTCKTTTATAAACATTCTTAATATATAGTCCTACTTTCTCTGTCAGGGTCTCTGCTCTACTGATGTATTAATAGTTGCGATATAAYAGAAGGTATGATTGGACTTTAACCCCTCATTTGTTGACAGYTGCGTTTGTTAAATATTTAGCAGYCCTAATAAGATGTAGGCAGGTTTGGAGCTCACAAAGTGACACAAGACCTTTTCCTCTGTAATCATCCAGTCTTAGAGGTTCACAAAGTAGCAGTAAAATGAATATCTCCCCTGACATTTGATACCACCTTCCTGTGTCAGCACAAACCACTCTCTTCATCACTCTTGCAGAGTTTTGCGGTCCTCAGGCTTCATTACTGTCCAGGATCTGTCACTTCAGAGGCTGCCTGATCACAAAGCTGCTGCAGTTTGCAAAGTTCACCTGAGAAGCAGATCAAGTTCAACACTTACAGCTAAGAGATTGATTTATRCCCACTGCAACAATGGAATCTGCTGTAGATGTTCCCCCAGTGACTACTGTCTAAAAGTTTCAGTAACTTATGTTTCCACCCATCTKTTATCTTTACTTGCTTCTTCCTTTAAGTGTCATGGGGGTCTCTGGTGCCCAAATCCAGCAGTCACTGTGCAAGGGGCGGGGTACACCCTGGACAGGTCTCCAGTCCATCACAGGGACACACAGAGACAAACAACCATTCACTCTCCCACTCTTACCTGGAGACAATTTAGAGATACAAATTAACCTAACAGTCATGTTTTTGGCATGTGGGACGAAGCCAGAGTACCTGGAGAAAACCCACGCATGCATTTCTTGCAGAGAGGCAAAGGCTCTGGAATTGTTCAAATTCGAAAATGTCCATTCTTAATTTTGATGCCCAGTCTGCTGACTTGAAGAAGAAGCCGCCCAAACGCCAATGAAAAAGTATCTGTGTGTGCGCGCAAATAAGACAGTGTGCAGCGGTGATCCAAAGTGTGGCTTAACTTTAACATAACCATAAGATTATACAGTGCAAAGGAGGGTCGCATGACCACTTATAACTTAACTCTGCTCTGGAGTCCATCTTTGACGCGCTGCAGYAGGCTTTGCTGACATTCATAGACAAGTAAAACAATAAAATATGTTGAATACCAACAATGAGGCAGCTAACAAGTTATACTAGARCTTAAAACTGTAACATCAGTTCAGTAACATGTTTATCTGCAGCATCGGTAGCTGGATATGTGTCAACGTGTTTTCATAAGTTTCTTAAAATAAAACAAAGTGTATACGTTGTAAAAATTGTCCATCTAACCAAGTCTTATGATCATATGTCCAACCAAAAAGTATTTTTTACTTGTTTTGAGATTGATATATTAAACAAGAGCAGACTATAGGGGACTGTTAGGTTAACTAATAACTCTAAATTGTCCCTAGGTGTGAGTGAGAGAGTGAATGGTTGTCTGTCTCGTTTGTCTCTCTGTGTGTCCCTGTGATGGACTGGAGACCTGTCCAGGGTGTACCTTGCCCCTCGCACTGTGACTGCTGGATATGGGCACCAGTGACCCACGTGACCCTGAAAGGAATAAGCGTGTACAGAAAATGGATGGATGGATAGAATATTCCAGTGGACTAGGACAAAAACAAAATTAAAAAGAATAAGGATCGGGAATCGTTAGGAACCGGAATCGAAACCGTTCAAATTCAAACAATGCCCAACCCTAAACACAAACAGTAATATATTAAAAAGTCTTATAAAGCAGAGTTACAAAATAATCTGTCCAATGGCACAAGAAATATTGTGCTAATGCAACAGAGAATGGAACACGTGCACACAGACCCAGCCTCCAAAGGCAAAATAAATTWAAAAAAATAACTAAAACATTTCAGGGTACAGAGTTCTGAACGACCTCAGAGTGTAAACCCGTCAGTTTTTCTGAACCAATTATGAATCTTGTTTCTGGTTTTTAGCTATTTATTCCACAAAAAGCTTCTAGCTGTTCTTCAGCTMGCTCTGCCCTTCATCCATCTTCAAATTGTCCTCATGTTGGACGGGATTGTGAGGATCACGCCAAAACATCAATATCCTGAYGCAAATTTTTACAGGCATATGAGAAATTATTAGCCATCTTCATCAGTTTTTCCCCTCCTCAGAGGAATATTGGCTTTTAGAATATGATGGTTTATAACTGAGCCCATCTTCCCTCTAACAGTGTAATGTCTCACTAATGCATGACTAGCTGCAACACAAGCCCAAAGTGGGATCAATACCTCACTGTATTTAACAGTTAAAGAGGGTTTCTTTTCCATTAATTGTGCTTTTTCCATCCTTTACTGCGACTGAAAWGCTCTGTTTTAATGTTGTCAGTCTGGAGGAGTGGTTATCAAAAAGGTATCTGGTTTGTTTAGAACTCTCGATGCTAAAATAAGTGGTTCCACTTCTTCGCTGAAGTGAGGAGTTCAGACGTCGCCACACTGCAGCACAATAACCTGGCTGCACTGAGTCCGTTCAGCCTTTTTGAAGATGTTTTACAGCCAGCTGGGGGTTTTTAATTTGCCCTCCGATTATCTGTCCTCTTAAATCTTGTTATTGCACATCTCATTTTAAAGTGTTTCTAATTATCATTTCCTAATGATACTAAATAAAACAGGCATCAATCAAAAAAGGTTTGTCATTTTTTTCTTTTTTTTGTTTGTTTAAGTTGGCAATGAAATTTGTTTTATTTTGACAAGAACATCAACTGATCACAAATGAAAAATGAAAAAAAATCCTTGAAGAAAAAAAATGCTGTCAAAACAGAAAAAAAGAGAACTGAATTACTTAAAACAAAAAGGATTTTTTTCCCCTTAAATTTATATATTTATCCATCTATTATCTTTCCAGGTCACTGGTGTTCACGTCCAGCTGTCACTGTGGGAGGGGCGAGGGACACRCTGAACAGGGACACATAGAGACAAACAGGACAAACTCAACACACTCTCACTCCTAAAGGCCCCGTCACACTAGACAACTTATGCCAACTTATGAACATTTAAAAGATGTCTAAGTTGAAGCGGAAATTGAAAATAAATAAATAAATAAATAAAGCAAGCATTTTTGTCATGTACATAATGTAATTTAACAAATTGATCAAATATACAACTTTTATTAGCAATTTAGACATGAAAATGTTTCATAATTTGGCATAAGTTGTCTAGTGTGACAGGGCCTTAACATGCACGTTTTGGGCATGTGAGAGGAATTTTTAACTTAAAACTTTCACTGTTAAAATTTTGAATTTCTACTCTAGACATTACATCTGATTCAAAAAAAAAAAACAAACAAATACATTCCAGCAGGAACTGTGCATTTCTGGGTGATGGATGTTCTTTGTGTCACTGTTTACAGAACATTATCACTTGGCAATATGGTCATTACCATTAACACTCATTATTATGGCTGCTGCAGTTAACTCACATTTAAACAGCTACTTAGAAAAGCCTGCTACTGCTAAGTGATAAAAACAAGTTAGAGGAGTCCACTTCTCTACAGTTTAAAGCTGAATCAGCTCTTGTTTTGGCATCTGAAGAGAACTGACAAATTTTCTAAGAAAATATATGTATTTTTTTAAATCCTCATCTTCGCGTCTTTAAAGCTTATTATTTCCTGTTTATCTTTCCTTAATGACAGAAATGTTAACTAGTGACATCCAAACTGATGCTGCCACTATCTGCAGTTTGACAAAGTACAGCATGTWCAGCACAAACTAAAATGCTCACTGGTTCTCTTATAATTTGTTTAGAATTGACACCTGCCTGCCATTCAGTCTTCTATTTTTCATGACCCGGTCGCTATATAATTAAATGCAACACCTCATTTAGTATTCAACCAAATCAATCAAGTCCAGTCCAACCTGTTGTATATTATGTTACAGATTCCACAGAGGGCCGACACAATGCAGCGTCTGTTTCTAAGCCAGTCAAAGGCACTCTGRTGATGCTGCTTCCAGGTCACTTCAAGGAGAGTCAGTGTGTGGTGCGGTGTTAGCAGGCTCTACATCGAGARTGGATCAGCAGACCTTTGTGGGGGGTTAATGCATCCCAGCATGCACTCTGCTTTGCAGACACAATTTTCCTTCCTCTGCATACATAAATGACCATGTGTGAGTTTCTTCGTGCCAACAACTGAGCGAAGGGCTGATATACAGARGGGTCAAAGTCAACCACGACTTTCTGCTGACTGTAGTTCCTAACATGATGAGAGCATCAGCCTCATGATGATGACATAACTCTAATCAGAGTTAAAATTAACTGCAGGTACAACCATATTTAAACATGGTTTCTTACTTTGTTTGTCCTGATTCATCCTGGGATGAAGGCATCAGATGATGCTTCTGCTACAAATGTGACACTGTGTGGCATCTTGTAGAGCAGTGGTTCCCAAACTTTTTATCTTCTGACCCACAAAATATCCATGGCAAAAACTTGTGACCCCAAATATTACTGGTCTGAGTACACAAGCTTCGTTAATAACCCTAAAAGCACAGGGTTTTTGACAATCTAAACAGCGTGTACACAAATATAAATACTTGTTTTTACATATTTTGTGTTTTTGTAATAGTTATAGGGAAAATTTTACATCAGCAATTATTTTATTACCCTTTAAATTGATTTCTGGAGATTATCCAAGGTGCTTCATGACCCATAATTGGGTCCCAAGCCCAACTTTGGGAACCAAAGTGCACTGGTTCCCAAACTTTTCAGCTTTTGACCCACAAAATAACAATAACAGAGACCTGTACCCCCAGCTATTTTTGTATGTTAAACATTTGTATCAGGTCAACTAAACATGGGCATTGTAAAAATAATTTTATGCTACATTTATCCATTTTAAATACACTAACCTCACTCATTTGTACCAACTAAGGCAAAAATGTAATTAATTCAGAAAATCTTTTCAGGACCCCACCTTGATGTTTCGGGACCCCACTTTGGGTCCCGACCCCAACTTTGGGAAACACTGTTGTAGAGCACCTGTCAAACTCAAAGGCCCCGGGGCCATGTGACCTCCGTCTGGCCCACCAATGACACCCCACCCCTCCAATAGGGGCCCTGCCCTTCTCCACAAATTTTTTTTGTTTAATTTATTAAAAATATGTATTTTAAATCAATTATGATTCAATTCAACAAAATAAACAAATTTAAAAGATGAAGGATAGTATTACTTTAAACTGGAACGCCCCTAAGAATTCCCTGTTAGAAAGAAGGAAAGTTCAGAACTCAAGACGGCAGCTACTCATCACAACTCAACAGTGAATAAAACTCTTACTTTTAGTAGTATTTATTTATTTCACATTTAGTCAGTCGTACATGTACTTGTCAGTGTTTATAAAGAGAATGTGTTAAGACACTGTTTCTATGCAGAAAATACCACATAGAGCTCAATTGTTTTCCTTCAGTGGTTCTCAGTCAAAGCAATAAGACATTCAAGACACTAAGACATTTTGTGTTTAGTCGAAGTTAAACAGGAAAGGTTGAAGTTTATTACAAAAGGGCCCTTGGAGGGCCACCATAATGCTCATGTGGCCCTCTGTGAAAATGGGTTAGACACTCCTGATGTAAAGAATATTAACAATAATTCCCAATCCATGTTTTCACTTTATGACAGACGTCCAAGTAAACATCTCAGAATAACAAAACCTATTGACTCCTGAATAAATAATAGGAGGTCAAACTGAGGCGGTGTTGTGTTACAAGACGTCCAGAGTCAAAGATGAACAAACAAATCCATGAACATGGGTTGTGTCCTGGAAGTAGAATCATGTTGCCACTGCAGAGGTTAAGTCATTACTGACAACCGACGCTGGTGCTGCGCTCACTGAGCAGCAAAGAATAAAAAGCCACGTTTCCATCCCATTTTAATGTGAATTTTGAGCAAACTTTTAAAATTTTGCAAAAAGAAAAAATAAATAAAAGTCATGCAAATCAAATGTGTTTCAAAACAAAACATAATTACATCAGACATTACACGTGGCTGTAGTAAACAGGAAGTAGAAGTTGTAAATTAGCAAGAATACACATCTCAGGACAATGGAGAGAAGTTATCAGGAACATGTTGCTGCTATCGGGAAAGTTGCAAAGTTGTAATTATTCTGTCTTCTAGTTTTGGCGATGTTACATACTGCCAGGATACGTAGAGAAAGTAATGTAATTCTCTTCATGTTACAGGAATGTTCGGATAGACGCCAACAGCAAAAGGCTGGTCCAGCTGCAGCAACCGCAGCTGCTACAATTTTTGGCCAGAGGGAACTGCTGATCTTGGTAAATGTTCGCTACTTCAGAACTGATTCAGTGTTTCCATCTCCCTTTCTGCGCGTTAACCTCTTGGTACCGGGTACCGAGGGCAAAACAACTTTTTCCATTTTCTATTTCTTTTAACTTCTTTTAACTTAAGATCTGTCAGTTGAACCCYGACATGTTTGGTATCAATAGAAACCTAAGAATCCTGGCTAAAAGCTCATGGAGACTTTTTACATTCATTAAACAGTTCAAATCACAGGCAGTTGAATCAGAAAGTAAACGAAATGTACAACATGGGATTGTTGCAAATCTGTAAAAACATTCGAGCAAATCACGGTAAAGGAAAAATGTTTGACGTTATTTTTCAAGTCAAAGTAGATACCTAAATATGTTGTAAAATATGTTCAAAGTTTTTTTTTCCCACTTGATTTTGAGTGAATATGGTACAACTGAAGTAAAATATAATTTCTCATTATTTTATATAATATATATGGTGACAAATAAATGCTTGGATAATTTTTCAAAAGAACAAACATTCAATAACAAGTCTTTTAAGGCAGGTAAGAAAAAATAAATAACTTAATTACTTTTTCATTCCTTAAAAGTGTTGCTGGAGACCTGAAGGCAGCAAAAAGCTAAAACAAATCAAGGTTTAAAAACACACAGCATAGCAGTCTCACAGACACGACCACTTTACGTCCTGATCAGCAGTTTGGTTAAAAAAAGGAAACAAAATTCTTTGTTTCATATTCAGCAAAATTGACAATGAGCTTTTGGAGGGCTTGAATTTCAACATGGCAGCTTATTACAGTCATTTTGAGCGTATCGGTGCCATCGACTGTGCTGACGCAGCTCCCCAAAGATAGAAGGCTGGCCTGGTTTAATCATCTCCTCACACACTGTATGATGATTACACAGAGGGCTGGGAGAAAGCTGGATGGATGCGACGCTGTGACAACTGCACCATCACATTATGATGCATTAACTCTGCACAGAAACTTCAGACTGGAAACACAATCCCAGAGTCTGACTGCTTACTTTCTAAAAAACGTCCACTGAAAAAGAGCGACTCAGACTTTGATGATTTTTTATGAGAAAAGCATTGTTTGCAGAGTTTATCTCAGAAGAGATAACATGACCTTTTTATTCCTACCAGATAATTTCTTGACCAAACTTTGGTCACAGTACAAGAGATTTACAGAAACAAAGCACCATGACAAGCACAAATTGTGTGATTTTAAGTGTTTTTACAGGATTTAAGCAACCAAAGTGTGAAAAAATAAAGTAGCAAACATGCTAACAAGTTATGAACACATAAAATCTTTTTTTTTGTTTTGTTTTTTCAAACATTCTAGTGAAAAAAACATTTACTGATCACTAGCTGTTAATACTGTGCATTTAGGTCGTATCTCACTGGGCTGCAACAGCTGCTACTGCTGCTGGAGTCCCCAAAATGTCTCAAAATGTGTGTGGATGTTCTCAGTTTCCTTGTTGGAGTTGGAAAGGCTCAAAGTCTAGTTGCCTGAATTTTGAACACATTCCAAAATTTTGTGCAACAGAATAAATCAGAATTATTGCAGGCGTCTTAAATCTACTTTTTCCCCTCACACGAGTTCAACTAAACAACATCCAKAGCAAGATACCAAAAACAAGTAACGATACCAGCAACAAGCCAACATTATTAGCTCAGTGTCCTGTGTTGTCCTGCCCTCTTATTAGCGTCATACTGCTGGGTGGTTCGGTACAGTCTTCTGTACTTTTTCTTTGAGTTTGTTGTGGTCCATTAGTGTTGTGTCGCAAACAAAATGAAATAAGATTTGCACGTTTGAAATATTTTGATCCCCACCAGCACCTATAGTGAAGCGTTTCTCTGCGCAATGTAAACACAACCAGCCAAGCCCAATCTAGTCAAACAGGCAAGTTACCGGTAAGTTCACCAATCTCATTCCACATCAGCTTTCTTCATTTTCTTCAGTAACCTCTGCTTTTCTGCCAGTTTCTCACGAGATTCTCATTCARGCCAAACTTTCTTTCTGCTGCTCCATTTGTTAGCCTGTAGGCTACAAGAACAATATAAACCTCAGTCATCACAAGTCTAGAGCACCCTTTCATGGCTGAAGGACGAAATGGTTACTCCTTGGTTCATACCAGTCACTATGAACTAAATGAATCAGTCAAATGCATCATGGAGACAAAAGAAAGCATAAGTTGCTWCTCAATATAAAAGTCATTGGGCAAAGCAAACTATAAAAAAAGCGACTTATAGTCAGGAAAAAAACGGTACTGGTGCACTCAAGCTGGGTGTCAGGTATGGTCCTAAAACCATGACAAGGACACTACATTTCTAAAAAAAAAAAGAGTTTCAAATCTGCCTAGCTTCCTTTAAAAAGTCATGTCCAGTGTATGTGGGCGAGGCTGCCAAAGACAGTCAAAGCCAGGCAGAATTAGGTTTAAGTCCAGAAGAGATAGGCAACAAAGTAATGTGCACTGCCTAGAATACAGCTTTGTAAGCCGTGCACCTAAAAACGAGGCATGATTTTAAAAAGCTGGCTGAGCAAAACCCAAGCGGACAACTCACTGATCAGAAACAGAGCTCAGTGAGATTGAAGGGAACCTTTTGAAATTATTTTCTGGTGATTTGCAAAAGTGGCGACAGGAGGTAGAGAATTAATCTAGGTCTGGGCGTTATGACCTCAAATTCATATCACGTTATAAATTTAATAAACTTATCAGCTGCTGCTCTGCTGCGCGCTCATCTTCATCATCTTCATCATCAGAGCAGAAGCCGACTTTACATTAGCAAGATGGATTTATGACTGAACGAACGTCCACGTCTTTTTTTAATCATCTCTGTGGATCACAATACTTACAAAACAAGTTTTTTCTCCGACAACATGGGTGTGAAAAACTACAGTTGTTAAAGCTTCGCTCTGCACGACGTGCAGCGGGAGGAGAGGGAGAGATTATGATCCCGCGACACGACGTAACCTGGAGGAGGAAATTTTGAGGATTATTATTCTCTCTATACGTGTTTTAAAACGCTAGAATTTCTTCATTATATTTCGAACTCCTGCTCAGTTGTCTCTGCACTCGCAGCCCTGTTGACACAGGTGCGATGACGTAATGACGATAGGACGGTAGTGTATAAATTTCTACTGTAGGCCAACTTCATACCGTTTCTACCGTCTACTGTACGCCGTGCAGCCCTAAATTAATCCAGTAATTAGTAGGTTACAGTTTGAATCCTCATTCTATCTCAGGCGTTGGGTCCTTGGGCAAGACACTTCACCCACCTTCATCTCCGTCAGGTTGTCCCAGGGCAGCTGTGGCTACAATGTAGCTTAACACCATCAGTGCGTGAATGGGTGAATGAGTGAAGTGTGAAGCACTTTGGAGTTCATGGACTTGATAAAGTCCAGGTCATTTATCATTTTACTTCTGTTGCCCATTAGTCTCATACAGTCACAACCCAGTGAGATACTCCTTTATGGTTAAAAAAAAATAGGATTTTATCAGTGTTGTAAATGACGAAAACTAAAATTACATATTCTACTACATTGAACAAAACAAAACAAACAAAAAATAACTGGTAACCTTTTAGGTTGTGGTTAAAAAGGTAAATAAACACAAGTGAAACTTATTAATTCCCAAGTTATTTTGCTTCTGAAAGCCACTGCAGAGAATAAAGAGCAATACATGMCTCCTACTGCCCTTCCACTGCTCTAAACCTTAAAAATTCAAAATAAAAAGTTAAATTAACTTTCATACAYTTAGTTCAATCTGCTCTCAACAGCCTCTGCTAAATACAAACAAATCTTCATGTTTAATTAGTGAACTATTTGACATCATTACACGGAAGCTGTTTTTGTTCAGCGCTCTACACTCCACCTTAAATAAACAGCAGCACGACAGTGTGCCCACTTCCACCTTAAAGACAGCGTCTAGAGAAATCCAAGTGATGAATGATTTATGCAGACTGTATGCAACCAGCAGCCACATTAAAAATGCAGAGTGGGGAGTGTAAAACTTGTTTACCAAAACTTCCTGAAAAAGAACCAAGAGAAGTATGTACACATGACATTATCTGCAGCGGGGAAGGTGGAAACAGGTTGTTTTAAATCCATGGAAGTGTCTCAAATTATATAAAAATATATAGTTTATTTTGGGTGAGAAAGGTGTTTTTGTTTATTTATAACTAAATCAATGTGTATAGTTTCTTTATTTAACATGAATGTCTTCTGGTGCAGATTTAATGTGTTTTTAACCAGAAACATCCACATTTATAAGCAATTATATAC
>NW_013954893.1:0-440 GCF_001266775.1 Austrofundulus limnaeus
CAATACAACTATGGCTACAAACTATAAGTTTTGTTGCACTTAATGTTAGACAACTTTAAGAGCAGCAGGTAAATAGACAATTAAAAAATACAGTAGTAAATGGGAATTGAATACTTTTATATTGCACTTAAGTCACTGTAAATAAGAGCATGTTAACAGGTTAAATCAATAACAATCATGTACAAAATGTGTATACAGATGCAGTTTCATTGAGCTGAATGCTTCCAGCTCCACATCCTGTGCTGATGAGGCAGCAGAGAGACAACAGCATGCTGATGACTGTGGTGAGTGAGATGTATATTGTTAATTAGTACTGTTTTAAAATGACTGTAAGGCTTCCCCACATATCTAAACTCTGTATTGTGCTTAATGATGGAATACGCAGAAATAAATTTCTGACAGTGAATCTCTCTCATTTTATTATAACATTCACTCTGTTG
>NW_013954893.1:2969-3214 GCF_001266775.1 Austrofundulus limnaeus
GGTAATCCTGGGGTCGTGATGATGGGGCCCTTGAATATTGTTGCCCAGGGTACAGCGAAGTGTTAATCCGGCCTTACCCTGCAGTGCAGGAGCAGGACTGGTCCACAAGGGTGCGCTGGTTGCATTTGAGGTAGAGGTCATGGGGTTTCTCAGATTTAGCTTGAGACCGGTATGCTTTAGCCTCGAGGATCGTTGTGTCTCCTTCGTAACGTACAGTAATATTTTGAATATATCCCTCCACTGCA
>NW_013954893.1:4142-8305 GCF_001266775.1 Austrofundulus limnaeus
GAACCAAAACATTAAGGCATCTTTTTTGCATTTATTTTCATTTTCTGTCTGTCTTTTTGTGTAAAAAATTTAAAAGGTCTATTTATTTATAAAGTTTAGGTAAAATAAATTTTTGTTTTTCTTCATTTATTGTATTTGTTTTTATTTTGATCTGTGTGTGTTTTGTATTGATTTATTATTTCCTTTTTTGTCTTTGTTTTCTTTCTAGTTTTTCCTGTGAGACAGTCAGGTTTGAGCAACAGATGTCTGCTTCCTCTTCATGAACTTCATGTAAGATCAGGTACAGCTTCTACTGACTGAGGTCACAGGTGGTCAGAATGGGTTTTCTCCACAGGGTAGCTGAACTCTGCATTAGAGACAGGGAGAGAAGTTCARTTCAGTAGAGTCGCAGCTCCTCCTCATCGACAGGAGCCAGTGGAGGTGATTCAGGCRTCTGGTAAGGATGCCTGCTCAAAAGTCAGCTGAAGACTTCAGACAATATGTAAAAATAAAAAGACAGCTAATACGAAACTTGAACTCAGTTCATAAACCTGTAAAAATGTATGTAAAAAATATGTACAAAGAATAAAGTAAGTTTGAATTAAACTTTACAATTCAAATTAACAACAAAAACTAAAATTCCATGGATTTTTTTTATTCAAGCTAAATAACATAACTAATTAAAAGGTTACTTAATGTAAAATATGCCCACGTACTTTTACAGCTATTCAAGAAAAATAAATAAATAAAATAGTTTAAATAATTAAGTTTTTTAGTATTATTATTTGTAATTTGATTATTTWTGTATGCAAATGTCCCGATTACAGGTTTTGTTTTTCCTCTGATACAGATCCAAATGACTAAATAAATTAGGATTGACCCTTCATGTTTTTCGGCGTTTTTGTCCTTCCGTATCTCTGTCTCTCTCTGTGGACGTTTTCATTAAACATCGTTTTCTGTCAGCTGCACAGCATCTTACTAAACTCGCCTTTTTTCCTCGCTCTTGTTTTTGTCCAGGACCCCACAGCACAAGAAGCCCCGCCCTCCTCCCAGTCGCGGCTCCACCCCCTCCAAGAAGCAGCCACCCACCTGCAGCTACGACGAGCAGCTGCGCCTCGCCATGGAGATCTCGGTCCGCGAGAAGGAGGAGGCGGACCTCCGGCGGCGGCAGGAGGAAGAGGAGTTGCAGCGCATCATCCAGCTGTCTCTAATGGAGAAGTGAGACTCTGCGGGTGGGGTGGGGGGGCGGTGGTGGGGGGTCTGACCCTAAGAAATGTGGGAGAAAAGAGCAGAACTGGCTTCTCTGCAACTCTAAAACTTAAAGCACATTCAACCTTTTTATGGGTATGAACGATCAAATTGCCCGCTTCTCTTTTCTCCCACTGTCTTCGGCAGGACCTTTCTTACAAAGCCACATGGCGACACAGCAATCCGGGGAGGTGGGGTACCACATGGTACTTTACTGAGCAGTGCCAGTTTACAACAAAAAACAACAACACACACCCTGTATAAATTTAGTGGAATGCCTTTTGCAGGAAAAAAATAATCTCTGACTCTTTACAGTTACGTTTCAAAACCAGCTCTGGCCAATTTCCTGCTCCAGCATTCACTCACACACACACACACTTTCCGATCCCTTCTGCCACTGAGTCATCAGGGTTTTTTTTTTTGTGTGATCACAGAAAAACGGAGCAGTGCCAAGATCAGAAGCGTAGAGATGACGAATGTCAGCAAAACGTCAGACTTCCTTGTTTTTTGAATGGAAAAATGTAAAAAAAAAAAAAAACTTCTTGTTTTTGTTTTTTCAAATCGACTTTTCACAAAAATCAACTTGTACTGTATTTAGCTTGCAGGCGGAACACATATATGACTGTTAATGAATGTTGTTGAYGATGAGTTCGAGCACCAAGTGATGTCAGGCTCCTTCATGTTTCAGTCTGTCCGATTCAAAGAAACGGCAGGATGGATGAACACTTGTGCACTAACTACACTGATGAGCTTGTCTGTGTGTAATAAAACTAATAAAGGGACAGTGCTAGTGCTAATGTATGTAAGTCAGCTGTGGAATAGAGATAATACTGAACAAGATGTGCATTTAATCACCTTAAATAAGCAGATTATTTCCGTGTGTTTTCTGTTTYGTCACTATAGGGGTGTAACAGTACGTGCATTTGCACTGAACAGTCACGGTACAGATGTTTGGGTCTGGTGTGTGCAGCCAAATGAAGAATGCACTAGTCACAGCTGATCAATTCAATTCAGTTCAAATTCAAAAATACTTTATTGATCCCAGGGGGAAATTAGGTGCGCTTATTTGACAGAAAAGCACTTTTTTATTGCTTTTTGCTAACTGATATGACAGAAAAGAAGACAAGAAAGGTATCTAAAGCACTTTACAGCAAATCAAAGCAAGAATAACTGGTTCAGATGTCTTCGTTTGCTAAATATCTCATGAATGAACCATCAGATGGAGTTTAATGAAACTCTAAAGTAATCATTTGAACTTAGCAAGCACAAAACATAGCTATAACACAGACAACTTTACTGTGCTTTGCTTTACTGTTGATTGTCAGGGTCGACCCAACAGACAAAGGATGTTAAACTCATTTTCACTGAGGGCCACATGAGCATTACAGTGGCCCTCAAAGGGCCAGTTGTAATCAACTTCTATTGCTCCAGCTGAGCACTGCTAACAAACAATAACCGAGCTCTACATGGTATTCCATGCATAGAAACAGCGTTTTAACACGTCCTCTTATAAACGCTGAAAAGTACTACTGTTTGTGTACGACTGAATATGAAAGGAATAATACAGGAATACTAATAAAAGTAAAAGTAAGGTAGTTTTGTTAACTGTTGAGCTGTTATGAGTAGCTGCCATATAGAATTCTGAGTTTTCCCACTTTCCAACAAAGAATTCCCACTGGAGGTGAGTTCCAGTTCAAATTCATGGCCAGTACAATGGGGCCACTGTAAAAATGCTGTAAAATTGAGATTTCACGTGTGCACCTCCACCTAGAGGTGGGATGGTATAATTTTGTGGGTAAAATAATTGATGTGCGTTATGGGAAATGTCGTTTATAATCAAATATGGCGTGAAAGTTGTTTATTTTAAGACATTAATATGTCTTTGAAGCTCCTGTGGGCCTTGAGTTGAACACATGCAACGGACCATTTCGTAGTCCAGAAGAACCTAACTCTTCTGGGGTCCTACCTTCACCTATGGTCACAAGCTTTGGGTAGTGACCGAAAGAACAAAATCCTGGATACAAGCGGCCAAAATGAGTTTCCTCTGCAGGGTGTCTGGGCTCTCCCTTAGTGATAGGGTGAGAAGCTCAGTCATCCAGGAGGGACTCAGATTAGAGCCGCTGCTCCTCCACGTCGAGAGGAGCCAGTTGAGGTGGTTCATCTGGTTAGGAGGCCTCCTGGATGCCTCCCTGGTGAGTTGGAGGGATTATGTATCCTCTCTGTCCTGGGAAAGCCTTGAGGTCCCCCAGGATGAGTTAGAAAGTGCCGCTGGGGAGAGGGGTGTCTGGGTTTCTCTCCTGGACCTGTTGCCTCCGTGACCCGACTGTGGATAAGCAGAAGAAGATGGACGGAGATGGAGATTTGGACTAAGATTTGGACTAGCATTTAGTGAAGTAGGTAGTGAGAACCAGTAGAAGCTAAAACAATCAAATATCTTTGAATATCTCAGTTCATCTTTGTGGGTAAGAGAAGATAAGAAGAATAAAATTTAAAATAAGCTGAAAGGCTAAACAACAATGAAAGCTGTACTTATACTTTATTAGACCATAAACGTTATGAACAGAATCTGTGACAACAGGCAGCCCCGGCAAGGTCAAACTCCCACCCAGAAGGGGTCTGACAAAATTATATTTTTACAAATAAAACTTAAAATTGTACCATTATAGACCACTTGCTCGTAAAAAGTCATGCCTTGCATTGGCACTCCAACATTTCACCTCATCCAGTGTTTTCTCTGACAGAATTTGCAAAAAGAAAAAACATCAGATGAACAGGAAAAAATATGTGTCAAATTTAATGGTAAATGGACTGTACTTATATAGCACGTTTCTATCCATCCAGGACACTCAAAGCACTTCACACTGCAGACATTCACCCATGCACACACACATTCACACACTGGTGATGGCAAACTACAATTGTAGCCACAGCTGCCC
>NW_013954893.1:9305-17200 GCF_001266775.1 Austrofundulus limnaeus
GCCCGTATCAAGTGGCCCGGTACCCCATACTCCCGGAGAACCCCCCACAAGGCCCCCCTTGGGACACGGTCGAACGCGAGGATGTAATATAAATAAATAATCAAAAGTGTAGGTGACTGTTATTAAAGATGGAGGAACAAAGTTTTTACCTGTTTGTTTAGTTGTACCAGATCTTAGTAAATACAAAAATTACTAGAACTGTGCCAATTTTATACACATGAAGCTAAAATTTAGTGTGGTAGTAGCTGAGGATACTTTACAAAACATACTTTGAGGCCAACCATTTTTGCTTAAAACAGGTGTCAAACTCGAGAGCYGCAGCCACATTTGTCCCAAAGGTGACTTCCACCCTAATTTGTGTGAACGCTTCATAGCATTCACACTATAGAGGTCATTTTTTTCTTCCGTACATTTTTCGGCATCTACCTTGTCTAAAAGTTTTTGTGCKMTTTCAACAATTCAAATATCGAAACGTTCAGCTCATTTATGACAAGTCTGCGTTCTTTTGGCATTTCAGCCAATAACACTTTTTCAGCTATTTCACTCTTTTAGCTCTTTTTTTTGTAATTGAAAACGGATGTAGCTGTTTTCAGCATCCTTAAAATCATTTAAAATGTTTCTAAACCTTTACAAAACCTTACACAATCTGTTATGGTTCTGCTCGTTTTCATTTTCTTGAGCTAATTTTACTTACCTTTTTGCTATGTTTAGCTTTTTTCTGCTATTTCAGCTACAATTCTGCTTCTTTCTGATTTTCTTCTGCTTTTTTGTACTTTTTTCTAATAATTTGTGCTATTTATGCTTTTTACAGATTTTGTTTTTGCTATATTCGGCTATTTTAAATGTTTTCTGCTATTTCAACTATATTTTTGCTCCTTTTTTTGCTAAGTTAGGCTTTTTTTTTTGCTTCTTTCAGCTTTTCAAATTGAACTTGCATTAATACTTTGCTATTAAATATTTTCAGCTCAATTTCAGCAGCTGCCAGCTTTCAGCATGAAGCATTCACACTAGCATTTTCGCAGGAAATTCAATTTTTCTAGTTCAATATTGAATTTTTTTAATGATCTTTAACTTTAAATGTACGATTCAATGCAACAAAATAAATAAAATCTCTCATTTTTACTTTTAAGAGTATTTTTTGCATTATTTATTTCGCATTTAGTCAGTCAGTGCTACACGTAGTATTTTAAAAGATGTGTAAAAAAAATGCTGATTCTATGCAGGAAATACCACGTAGAGCTCAGTTATTGTTTTTTTAGAGGTGCTCAGCCATAGAAATGAGCTCAGGAACATTTCATGTTTAGTGTAAGTTAAACATAAAACATCAAAGTTAGGTGACAACTCATGGAGCTAATTCTGTCTGAAAAATATCTATCTTGACGTCGGCCAAAACAAAAATGGCAACAGCTCATTCACTTTGACAGATATTGAGCTAAAATTTGGTATGATTGTAGCCGGGAGTTTGAGCCAAGTAGTCAAATTATTTTTAACTTGTTTAATTTTGAAAGAGCATCCTAACAAGTTTTTAAAAGCTACACAATCTTTGTAGAATTAATTACATTGTCTCTATCACCATGGACCATGTTACTTTGGGACGGTTGTTCCTGACAGCTTAGCTCCTCGAACCACGGTAGGKTGACGACTCACAGGAGGTGATTTCGACACGTCTGTTAAAAAAAACACGTTCTGAAACCTCACATGACTAAACATTCTGATTACTCGCCAAAACCTCTGGCTGCATTAGAAGTAAATGTTTAATCGTTTACAGCAGCTCAGCATACATGGAGAGTAAATCTTTAATGGATGCATGAATAATTAAACTAAGATAAAAAAAAACATAAGTCTCAAATGTGATGGCTGGAATGCGAGCTGAAAACAACTCTAAGAGCAAAACGTCAGAAAACAAAGGACAAAAAGAGCAGTTGGAGTCAAAGATCCAAACATGACGATCAGAAATAAAATCCCTGAGTGAAGCCTTTACAATTACTGCACCACCAGCACACCTGGTCACTTACTGAATAAAATAATGGAGGTTAAAGTCTGTCTGCACCAACTGACTYGACTCAGAGCTCACCATTAAAGGACAAAATCAAAAATAAGTTGATTAAGTTGAACTCCCGAGGTGGGACACCGAAGRCGACGGTCCACACGAGTTGTYGGTGAAGAAYGAGYCTGTGGAACCACACGAGCGCAAACAGTTTTAACAAAGACTAAAGCCACGGCAAACACAATAATGAGGGAGCCCTTCGGCAAATGTTTGGAAACACCCGGATGAATGAAATCCTGGCGCGGAGCCAAGTCAAACTCTCCGTCGTCAGGCTCCAGCTGTGCCGACGGCGAGGAGATGGCGAGGTGGCTTCATGAGCTGCTTTCTGATTAAATTGGGGCCTGAAACACGAGGCGTGTTTTACGTGAAGAATCGTTTAGCAAACATTAATATAATACAAGCTGGGTTTTTTTGTTCGAGAACTGAGAAAAATGAGTCTAAATGTTGAGATCCTTTCTGTGTTCGGGCCGAGGAACAAACATGGCAGTAATCACCCAGTGCCATTTCCTGCACTCAATTTAATTTCTCGTAAGTGGATTAAAAAGCCTCGTCTGCTCTGATGCAGCTTCTGTAAAGCATCGAGAAAGGGACAGAAGATTTGTGCCGTCTCGCTCAGATGTTTCCTGCTCTCTTACTACACTGTTTGCTCACCCTGACATGACTCTCAAACCACATCAGGGTGCAGCTTACACTAACAAATCAAGCGTACCTGCACAGGTATCCTTCCTGTGGTGAGTAGTATCGAGGACCAGTGGTAGCTTTGGCATGAGGCCAAGAAGGCCAGTCCAGATTTAAATATTTGATGACTCAGGAGCCCACCATGACAACATCAAAGGCATGACTGAGCTCTTCAAGGACTCAGAGTTTATTGAACGTTCTTAAATGGATGGATGTATGAATGGATGGATGGATGGAAGGATGGATGGATGGATGGATGGAAGGATGAGTAGATGGATGGATGAATGATTGGATGGATAAGTTGCTGGATGGATGGATGATGGATGGATGGCTGATGGATGGATGAGTGGATGGACGGATTAATGATGGATGGATGGATGGATGGACAAATGGCTGATAAATGGATAAATTAATTTATAAAAGATGAATGAATGAATGAATGAATGAATGAATGAATGAATGAATGAATTCCAAACTGTCTACAGACTGATGTCAGCTTGCAGCAATTTTCACTGCTGCTCTTTGATCCCCTGAGTCACCATGGCAACGTCATTAAATCAGCAAAGAAGAGAGACCATCAAATTCAACTAATTGACCGAGGGGTGTGTTGATGATGGTCATCTGACCTCCTACTGCTATTTCCAGATAACACTTACATTCAGGATCAATAACCAGAGATTGGTTTTCTTTAGCTCCTTTAAAAGGCTGCCAATCAACTTTAGCTCCTTTAAAAAGCTGTCAATCAAACCTCACCTATTGATCAGCTCCACATTACAGAGAGAATAACTGCTATTTCATTTCACCTGGGAAAAATTATAAATTTTCTTAARCTGGCTGTTTTTTGTACTTTGCTTCAAATTGTTTTGCCATGTTCATTTGATCCAAGAGAGTGGGGTTACATGGAAGAGCTTTGAGCTGATAATATTTTACCTGTTGTAGATAAGTCTAGATAAGTCTAATTTTAACCATCTTGATTAGTTTGAGTCAAGATGTAGAAGCTTTAATTACAAAAAYGTTATTTTTTCAAGGAAATGTCACAATCATTCCAACAAAAGCATATATTTTTTCTGCTGGATGTGCTTTTTTAGCATTTATTTGGTGATCTTAGATTAACGGGAGGAGCCTAATTGTGCCAGTCAGCTACTTGTCTGGTTTGAGGCTTTCTCATTCTTTGGTTTGTTTTAAACAGAATTGTTGTTTGTAATTAAATAAAAAACATTTCAGTCATTTGTCCTTATATGTCCTTTGAGCCAGCTATTTACATCTGGATATTAACATTTTTGGGGGCTTGTCCGGGATCTTAACCAGGGCCCTCTATGTTGGCTCATTCAAAAGTTAATCAGCTGAAAACACACAAATTAATTATTTTGTTTAAAGGCGAAGTAAAACCAGATGCAATCAAAATAAAACGGCAGCTAAGGGAAATGCTGACGATGGGATTTTAACAAACGCGACAAAAACATGAGCTGAATTAGCCTTTGGCAGATAAGAAGAGTGAAAACCAAAACATTAAAATACATCGACTCTGACAGTTTCAGGCTCAAGCTCCATCCCATCTAATCCGCTTTTAATTAAGGTGAAAAAAAACGTGGGCCCCCTCCTGGATTAGTTACAGCACATTGACAAAGCACCATGCTGGGACCAGTATATGATACCAGTGTAGCCAGTTAGGAGCAGCAGAGACCCTCTCGAGTGTGAAACATCACACCCACCWCCCTGCAGCTACCTGGAAGTGGACTGTCCTACGCCTCGGATCAAAATCTTTAATTCCCCSGTGAACCGGGAGGATAAGTTACAGCATATGATTTGCTCATTTTCAATCCTTTTCTCCGGTTCCGCTCCCACTTCACGGGTTTTATCTTTGGTCCCTATTATCCACCCTTTTTGCTAATCCTGCGGGGTGTTTTATCCTTCTTGTTATCTTTCCTAACTATCACTGTCTTCATGCTCTGCCTGCCTGCCCATCCTTCCTCTTATTAGTCCATAATGGAGCTTCAGGCACTCGCAGAGAGAAGAACAGAATCGRTTAACAGACACAATTAGTCTGCTCAAACATTTATGCACTGTAGTCCTCACAGAAAGAAGTCAGTACTTTTGATTTTCTTTTGGTTGTTGAGGGATTTCACTAAAAAAGCATCTCTCACATCTACATTAATCAGAAAATAAAACAAATAAATACAAACAGTTCGATGGACTCAGGATTYCGTCGAAGCTACTTGTGGATGATGTGGTGCTGTTGGTGTAATCGTGCCATGATCTCTCGCAGTGYGRAGCAGCTGGGATGAGGATCAGCACCTCCCAATCTGAGACCGTGGTCCTCGGTTGGTAAAATTGGGAATTAGGTTCTGCCTAAAGYGGAGGASTTTAAGTTTCTCTGGGTTTTGTTCACAAGTGAGGGAAGAATGCATGAAATTGACAATTAGATCAATGTGAAGAGGGATCTGAGCTGCAAAGAGAAGTTCTCTGTTTTCCTACCTTCACGTATGGTCTCAAAGTGACAAAAAAAGATCTTAAATTCAGATGGTTCCAATTAGTCTAGGACCCTACAGTTAGGGTAAGAAGTTCAGTTATCCAGGAGAGACTCAGWGTAGAACTGCTGGTCCTCCACATTGAGAGGACTCATTTGAGGTGGTTCAGACATCTGGTAAGAATGTCCCTTAAACATCTCGCTAGGAAGGTGTTCCGGGCATGTCCACCTGAGGGGGAGGACCTCAGGTAAGACTCGAGTCATGTTGGAGAGAACATGTATTTTGGCTGGCCTGGAAAAAACCTTAGATAAATACATGAAAGGACGGATGGATGAATAAATAGATGGATGGATGGATGGATGAATAGATGGATGGACAGAAGGCTTGATGGATGGATTGATAGACAGACAGGATGGATGGTTGGATGGACAGATGGATGGATGAATAGATGAGAGAAAGACGGATGGATAAATGTATGAATAGTAGGATGGATGGATAAATGAATAGGATGGATGGATGGATGGATGAATAAACAGATGGATGAATTGATGGACAGATAAATGAATGGTTGATAAATAGACAGATGGATGGATGACAGAATGATTGATCAACAGTTTGATGAATGAAAAGAAAGATGGATGTTATGTTATTTACTTTTTAGTTTAACTAAAATGACTGTTTGAGCTCATTTAATTGTAATTGTGAACTAACTTTAGTAAATTCACCAACAGTAGTTTTGATTGGTTTGTTTTATAGAGAATAAATCAAAGTATGAACATGATGTGAAGTTCTGCAGCTGTCTGCTCACCCAGTGATTGGAGAAGTGACCACTAGAGGTCATCAAGGAGGTTTCATTTGGATTCTAGTTTCAGGAGAGAAGCCACACTAAGAAAAAAAAAAATGCACCAGACAGTTGTTGATTCTGCAGTGTTTCYACTCCACTGCTGTTTAATTACTTTTAGAGTTTACACAAACTCTACTGTTGAGCGCATGGTTAAAAGGGACACTATGTTTTTGAACACCCGGAGAAGAAAGTCKGTCTGAAAACTGATTCTGTCTCCGTGAATAATAATAATGCCACCAGTTGGACTGTAAATAATAAAAACACCAGCACTTGTCAGTAYCAGTTTATGAAAGCATATTAATGAGAGGCAGAAGATACTGAGTGACCAAATGATTTCATTGTTGCCAGATGGTAAAACAATTTTTTTCTGCTGAAACGAAGAAACGAGCTTGATCTTGTTCCAAAACGTTAATAGAAAAGAAATGTGCCTGTGATGTGATGAGTTCATCCTTTCCCTTTTGTCTCAAMTGAGAATTTCCTGATTCTCAGACATGAAAAGGTTTGTAACTCATACTTTCACATAATCAAACACTTTTTTAGGGCAGCTAACCATTCATGTTTAACTCCACAACATAGTCATTCAATTAAACAACACACATTTTAACTTTCTTTATACTTGTGACTTTATTATTAATTTAGGTGCCAAAACAAAATAAAAATTAAAATGTAAGATACTGGGCTTTTTCTCTTCAGCAGCTCCTCTTACTTGTGGCGTCCCTCAAGGGTCTATTTTCGGTCCACAGTGGCACTTCTTTCATATGTTGCTTTAGGACCATTTTTAGAAAACATAACATCTTTATCCACTGCTTTGCTGATGAAATCCTGGTTTATCTGCCCATTAAGATAAGACAGTTTCAGCCCCCTTGTCTTTATTCAGTCACTCTGATATCAGGAGTGTTTTATTTTCAAACAGATTACAGTCATAAAATCAAGTTTTTGTCCAACTAAGACTAATCGCTAAGGTACGAGATTCATTATTTATAATTTTTTTATCATTATTTATCATTATTTAACCAGCAATGGGCATGGCTCCGCTAATTAGCTAACAGCTAGTAGCAGAACAATTTTTCCGTTTAGCAGATTAGCAGTTTCACCAATTTTGAAAACGGTTAGTGGACCAATTTAGCTTTCACTAGATTGGTTTTGCCAACAGCTAACATCCACAGGTTTTTGTCCATCTCACCAGTCTTCTGCTTGATGGAGACAAATTCAAATGGCTCAGACTGAGTGACAGTCATCTTAGCGGTTAGCAATTAGCTGTGATTGTTAGCTTCCACTAATTTTTACTTGCTTAGCTGCTTTTTTTTTTACATTTCACAGTTTTATATTAGCAAAGTTATAGTTAGCATATTATGAGTTAGCAAAGCTAACTTTTTGGTTAGTTGTACCCACCACTGTAACTTCTCTTTAGAATTAAAAAAGTATTTTGAATTTGTTTGAATTTAATGCTTTGTAAGTTGGTTTAGATAAATCATGTTTTTATTGTTTCTGTATTTGCTTTAAATTTAATTTTTTCGTTTCGTGTTTTATGTTGCTTTGCTTTGTTGTACCGTTTTGTTTCACTTTTGTTTTGTTGTGCTATCTAAAACTGACACTGACAGGCTCTGCAAAAATGGGTGGTCCTAAACAAGACCACGCCCATTAATGACCACACTGAGAAAATAGTGCTGGTTCTGTGACTTTACACTGGTAAGAAAATAATTATAAATAAAGTGTAGAGGAGGAGGATTGTTTTTGTTGTTCATTTAGCCWTTTTTTCCAGAATTTTTTTAAGAAGACATCTCTTCCAAAGAGACAAATTCATGTCAAGTATTTATGACAGAAATGTTTTATGTTCTTACAAAATAGAACAAATTGT
>NW_013954893.1:19090-20648 GCF_001266775.1 Austrofundulus limnaeus
ACAATTCACATTTTACAAACAGATAAAACCATCTTATCTAATCATTTAACCAACTAATTTCAATGCATTTTAACTACAGGTTACCTATCTATTTAACCAAACACAACTTTAACTCCAGAAGCTTGTAAATTTTCTAACATCGTTTCAATGACAACACAATCAGACAGGTCTCTGAAGGCAAAGAAAAACAAAACTGGAGCTGCTGAAGTGGACAGATCCCCCTGAACTTAAACCTGTCCTGCTTCTGGAACACTGGGTGGCAGTGTGTCCCCCCATATACAAAAAGACATTTCACCATCTGTCCTCAGACCTCAGTCTGTGTGGAAATGAAAGGATCAATTAGGGATTGACAAGTGAGGCGTTAAAGAGTCGTAAAATACCCAGAATTCTGAAAAATCACATATTTTAGTTCATATTTATTCTCAGCATTTAACAGATTAAATAAATTATTTTTACCTTAAAGAAGGGACGCTCCTGTTTGACACTGAGGCCTGATTTTAAAGCTGTTGACGGTGTTTATTTTAAAAAAATCGGCACTTTTAATAATTTTGAAGAGTTGCTCTATTTAATTTAGTTAAGTAGTTTTATTGTCATTGTTAAAAAGCAACGAGATAATGTTGGAGCATTAGTTGATGACGTAGACGTTGGTTTTGATAATATCTGTCTATAATTTAAAAATTAAATCCGTATCTTAAAATTTAAAGTAAAATAATGTAAATGTTTTAAAGAAAAAGAACAAAAAAGCAAAAATGTTTTTGGCGTTTAATCCGGTGCAAACTTTCCAAAGATGAGAATTTGGGGATTATGACAAACTTTGCGGAGCGAGTAAGGTCGATTACAAAATCGCACCCTGCTCGTTTCAGCAGAACCAAATGCAAGTCGACAGAAAATCCATTTCCATGACATATGTAACACCAGATTATCCCGGAGCGGTCTGCAAGCCTCCAACGTCGGATTTTACTCCAGAAGTTGGCGGGAAACACGAGGAGGGTCACGACGCAGATCATCCGAGAACTTGTAAACGCGTAATTTTTTTTAAAATCACTGTTTCCCCGGCGCACGAGGTGTTGTTTTCCGTGTATTATGGTAATGCAAAAGCCGAGGCAGGCTTCGGTCTGCAGCTCGCAGGTATGCAGCGACGCTCGCTTTTTGGCATTCTGCTCCACTTCTCCCCCGCTAAAAATGAGTTCTCCCTCTAAAACTTACAGAGGATGCGGCGCCCACACAGCTGTTCTCCCTCGAGCCGGCGTGCATAAAACATAAAAGGCCAGCCTATATGAAAAATGCACAGAGCGCTGGAATATAATGCGCCTGATACCCTGCTGCTGTCGGGCAGGAGAGAGATAAAGAGAGAGGCCTGCCCTGGATAGATTCCCCTTTTTTTTCTGCGGGATTCGTTTTGGATGGATGCCTGAGCAAACATTTACACACCGTGCTCAATCCGTGGATCACATTACAAAGACTGATTGTTCACCCCGCACTGTTTCATTGGCCGATATGAAATCAAATGAGATTTCTGTTTGAAAGGAGGAGAGACTTGTTATGCACAGAATAAGTG
>NW_013954893.1:21648-23032 GCF_001266775.1 Austrofundulus limnaeus
GTAAAAATAATAAAATAAAAGTACCGTAAACTTTACAAACTGCACGTGTGTAACTTTTAAATGAAATAAATATCATAAATCTGTCTCAACCGGAGAATTTCATAGTTTATTTAAAATTTCTAATTTCCTGTCATCAACATCTGTGTAAACTAAAAATAAAGACTGTAAACTTTACAAACTGCACGTGTGTAACTTTTAAATGAAATAAATATAAATCTGTCTCAACCGGAGAATTTCATAGTTTATTTAAAATTTCTAATTTCCTGTCATCAACATCTGTGTAAACTAAAAATAAAGACTGTAAACTTTACAAACTGCACGTGTGTAACTTTTAAATGAAATAAATATAAATCTGTCTCAACCGGAGAATTTATTTTAGTTTATTTAAAATTTCTAATTTCCTGGCAGCTGTCATCAACATCAGTGTAAACTAAAAATAAAGACTGTAAACTTTACAAACTGTAACTTTTAAACACTCAGATGTTGTAAATTTGGTGGAAATTGATTCTTTTAAACGTCTAATTTACAGTAACTGAACGGCAGCTGCTGTCAGCAGAATTTAAACTTTGAAAATTATTATTTTATTATATTAATTTGTTCGTTTTTTTGTGATTTTTTTTTTAAATTTCCATTTTCATGCCAAAATCAAAAAGATAATTAAAGTTACTTGTCTTGGCTTCAAAGCTGCAGTAAGAAGTCAGCACTGTTTCAGTTTTAAAAAACAACCAGATGTTGAAAATCATAGCGACCCAAAAATGCTGCACAGAGGGCCGCCTCTGGCCCGCTAGCCTTCAGTTTGATTTGTTTTATTGGACTGGGCCGCAGACTGAGCCGTGGTGTTTCTGTTTGTCCAGGACCAAGTGGAAGAGGCAGACCGCGGTGGGCCTGGAGCTCCTGGCGGAAGCCGGGAACTACTCGGCCCTGCAGAGGATGTTCCCCTCCCCGTACTTCTACCCGCAGAGCCTCGTGTCCAACCTGGACCCCGGGGCGGCCCTCTACCTGTACCGGGGCCCCTCGGCGGCGCCGCCCCCGGCCCTACAGAGACCCCTGGTCCCGCGGATCCTGCTGCACGGCCTGCAGGGGGGCGGCGAGCCGCCGCCGCCCCCTCCTCCCCCTCTCCCCCCCATGTCCAGCGTCCTGGCTCGGCCCGCGCAGCAGCGGTGAGCCGGTCCGTGCTGCCCACCGGCTCCGGTTCTTGTTCCTCTTTGGAACAAAAACAAACTAAAAACCAGGAGGAAAAACTAAAAAAAACGTTTCGGAGGAACCGGATGGACTCTGAGGACGGACCGGACCGAACCGACTTTTGGACTTTTTTTTATTTTTATTCTTTGTATCTGGATCAGTCTGAAAGGACAGAAGTTTTATTGATAGTTTATTTATTTAT
>NW_013954894.1:0-2834 GCF_001266775.1 Austrofundulus limnaeus
ACACACACACACACACACACACACACACACACACACACACACACACACACACACACACACACACACCTGGTCAAACCACAGCGATAGACAGACAGACAGACAGATGCTGAAGCTTATTTCCTCTGATTTGAGCAGGGAACAGAGCTCGGGTGTGGGCGGAGCTAAACTGAGTTCAGGTGTGGGTGGAGCTTCAGCTTCCACCTGAGCTCAGCTTCCTGATAGTTTAATAATAATATATCTGGTGATCTGTACAGGCAGAGGACGGCTGTTCCTGTTGAAGTCTCAGATGTTTAACACCTGTGTTAGGCTCCGCCTCCTTCAGTGAAGCCACTCCTCCACTGTGACTGACAGGAAATGAAACAAAGCTGCTTCAAGTTAAAGTCCAGCTTTACTCTGAAGCTTTTAATACTAAACATTAGGATGTCAGGTAAATAATATTTAATGTCTGCTGAGCAACAATCACCTGCGTGATTATAATTGATCAGATTAATGTTCTGTAAAGGGCCGAAGTGAAACAGGAAGTGAAACAGGAAGTGAAACAGGAAGTGACATCAAAGGGGACCTCTCTGGTCTTTGTTAACTCTGACTCTTCTTCATCTCTCTGATTGTGACTTCAGACTGTTGTCTGCAGTCGGGGTTGTTGGTCATCATAGCATCGCTCTGTTTACATYCATGTGACATCACTTCCTGTTTCTTCACATGCAAATACCTGAACTGTTCATTTCAGCCATGTGAACTTCTTTCTGCAACGTTATTAATGTTATTTTCCCCAAAATGCATTCATGTTTATTAGAAAAACCTGACGCCACAGGTACTTTAAGCTTCTTTGTTGGGTTGGTTATGAGTCACAACAAACTGATTATAAATCATTAAACAGAATAAACGACATCTTTTCAGCTCAGTTAAACAGGAACTGCTGACTAATCCCTAACTAAAAGCAAAGATTAACGTTTAAAATGTTATAAGGTTAGAGAACGCAGCTGGTTTTATTTGTTACGTAGCAAAGGTTCAAACAAAGTAATAAAGTTGCTGCTCCTGTGGGACTGAGGTCTCCTCTTATTGTCCCACTCTGTTTAGAGACATAAACAACAATAAAAACAGTTGTAGTTCTTCCTGTTGGGGAACTGCAGCAGAGAAAGTTAAATATTTATTTTTTATGTAAAAACTCGTGTTTTATCTTATTTAGGTGGTTCAGCTCCTCACCGTGTTGTTCCACCTGACGCTGACGTCCTCAAAGACGTCGTAGAGCCAGTCGATCTCCTGCACGGCCTGATCCTGGTCGCTGTGCAGCGGGACCAGGATGAACTCCTTGATGTCTGAAGGAGAACAGAGGAGGTGAAGCTGAGGAGCAGGAGGAGCAGGAGGAGCAGGTGTTTAAATCCGACTCACGAGCTTTGCTGGACTGAAAGCGCACGACGAACGGCGGTCTGAGGAAGGGCCGGCCCTCGTACTGATGCTGACCCGTCAGGTTGAAGGAGCGCGTCCTGCTCAGGACCACCACAAACAACCGTTCAGAGGAGGAACACCTGAACATCTACAGCAACACCTGCAGGTCTCACCTGTAGATGAACACATACTGCTGCATGTCACCGGGGGTCTTCCCCAGACCCTTACTGGACACTGACTTGAAGCGTGAAGCATCGTAGCTGAAGGAATCAGAGACAAACAGCCGAATATTAACGCCACACATCAGCAAAAACATCAAAGCTGCAGAAAAAAGACCAGACGGTAAACTTTACTGTTATTAACACGTTTTAAACTGTGAAAATTAAATTAAAATACTTGTTTTTATTTTACGGTTAAAAAATAAATAAATCTAAATTCAGATTCTGATTCAAATTTACCTGAAGTTTCAAAAGTTTCACGAAAAGTTTCAGATAAAAACATTTTTGAATTTATACTTTCAAAGCAGTTAAGCTAAGCTAGCATAGCTTAGCTTCAGGGCGTCTATGCTAACAAGTAAATTTATTCTAAACRAATTATTTTTATGTTTTATTTGTAGATACTTGTATCTGTTTTTGACTGTACTTTACTGCATTTAAACATATTTATTATCAGAGCTAAATATTTAGCCACTACAAATGCTATAAGAAGCTAACAGTTAGCATGAGCAGCAAACAGCCACTGTTAGCTCCTCCTGCTAATGCTGATAATGACACATTAGCTTCCAGCTGATCCACACATGCACACAAACAGCACCTTAAACCACAGGTGTCCAGTCCTGGTCCTGGTCCTGATCCTGCTGGACCACTATCCTGCAAGTCCAACACCTGACGCAGGGACTGAGAGACCTCTTCAGGTTCTGCAGAGATCATTCAGATCAGGTGTGTTGGAGCTGAGAAGCCTCTAAATCCTGCAGGATAGTGGACCTCCAGGACCAGGACTGGACCCCCAGGACCAGGACTGGACCCCCAGGACCAGGACTGGACCCTCAGGACCAGGAATGGACCTACAGGACCAGGACTGGACCCCCAGGACCAGGACTGGACCCCCAGTCTTAAACCAATGATCCCATCAGAACCCTGGAAACCATTAGAAGAAACACTTGGTCCATTTGAACAAGAATCCAAAGAACCGCTCACCCAGAACCAAAAGGAGGAAATCAGTTTCTGTTAGACCAGAGAGGAAACAGCTCTGAGCTAAAAGATGAGATCCTGCTGGAACCGGACCGAGRCTGAAGATCAGACCAAACTTTAGCTGATAAACTTCAGCTGCTGCCGGCAGCTGTCATTCAGAACCATCAGAACCGAGCATCGGTCCACAACTAGAAGGACCTGGATCACTGCACCAGGTCTCTAGTTTGTTCAAAACCCAAACAACCAGCCGAAATCTGA
>NW_013954894.1:2934-8571 GCF_001266775.1 Austrofundulus limnaeus
AAAATGTTACCAAGAATATTTGTGTAATTTTTAGTCCAAGCAAATCTCTTTATTCTCACTGGTGGACAAAGTACTCAACTCTAGTACTTGAGTAAAAGTACTGATACTCAGTGTCAAATCTACTCAACTGCAAGTAAAAGTTACTCCATCAAAAATCTATTCAAGTTAAAGTACTGAAGTACTTACTTTTGAAAATACTTAAGTATTCAAAAGTGCATGCATTTAAAAGTATTCAAGTACAAATAAAATTCTCTAATAAATACATTGCTGTATTGTTTTCAGAGTGAATTTACAGAACTTGTCACTCTCAGAAACCACCTGATGAAATGACACATAGAACCACTGTGGTACAAATTCTACACCACCTGTAAAGACTTCAGCATAAAAATACAATAAAGTGAGCGGTGAGTTCTTAAATGCACAAACGTAGTTTATCTGCGGTGAACAGATGTTTAAACTGATACAAAATATTTTTGACTGAAGCCAGTCCATGTTGATWAGGCTTCCAAATTAAATTAAAATTGTCTGACAAAGCAGCAGCTCTCATTTACAGTCGTCTCGTTCGGCTCGGTACTTCTCTCGTATCAGTAGGGTTGTTTACAATGAACACAATTTCCAGTTAGCTTCTTATCTTAGCCTCCTTCACAGTGGAGCTGGTGCACACAAACGGTGGAGCTGGTGCACACAAACGGTGCAGCCAACTGAGCCAATCATTTTAAACTTCAACAGAGGCCATGACTCCAGCAAGAATCGCTTCTCAGTAGCGGAGAGTCCAGACCCTCGTACGGAGCAAAGCGAAGAACAGGGGTCTGGTTTTAACCAGGCTAATTACAAAGCTATGCTGAACCAAAAATAACAAGTAACAAAAAGCTCCCTAGAAATGTAGTGGAGTAAAAAGTACAATATTTGTCTTAGTACAGTACAGTACTCAAGTAAATGGACTCCAATACTATCCACCACTGTTTATACTTAAAATAAGACACATTGCCTAAAAAGCYACTTGTTTTAGACTAATTTGTAAGTGAATATTTGCTTTTTATTMTAAGTGTAAAGAGATTTGGACTGGAAATAAAACATTTTGACTAGAAATAAGAAGTATTTTTTGAAAAATTTTGAGGTTTTGCAGTGAACCTATTTATTTAACATGGTTTGCTGTTATGTTCAGCAGCACTTTATTTTCTTGCATGCGGGATCCCTTAGCAGGGAGATTTTTGCCCATCTGCAGTGCAAACACTTTGAGTTGGTTCTCGAGGCCAACCCAAACACTGAAAAAGTCATAGTTGGAGTGATGGCTGCGGCTATAAAAATGGTACTGTACCATCACAAATGCATTGGTCTACACAGGTCTGGCCACGAAGTATAATGTCACAATAGAACAAAAGTTTCTGGTTGAAGGGCACACACAAATGGAGTGTGACTCCATGTATAGCCTCATTGAATGGTGCATCATCAAAGATATTCACACTCCACGTGACTACATTGTCATTTCCGAGACCYRARGTCTGCATCCATCCCCATACAAGGTCACCCAMCTATWCCACAATGACTTCATGAAGTTATCTGGAGCCTATGTCACCAACATTTGACCAGGAAGATAAACTGGAGACCCCACAGTCCATGACCTTCAGGTTCTCCAGTATCTGGCAGATGGTCGAATCTGGTACAAGCTGGATTTTGAGTCTGTCTGGGAGSACCTGCCTCAGTGAATCAGCATCTCCACATCTCCACCATTCATTAGGTCCTATTCTTTCCTGCCCAACCACCAATTACTCTCTGGAAATTCAATGACTTGCAGGCAATGAAACCAGTACTACAAAGGGTGGCCCACTATTAATCTGACAACTTCCCTCATCAGTAGACGGTGTGAAAACAAGTTAACACAGCACCTGAGCTGGACTTTGATTAAAGCTAGACAGGTACAACAACCTTTTTAATGTTAAAATTTAAAACAACTTGCTAAATGTTAGAAAATTAACACAACTTGGTTATGTTTAGGAGAGTAAACCAACATTGGTTAGGGTATTGTTGGGTTTATATGTAATAGAAAATTTGCCTAAGTCAATGCATTTTCTGCCTAAGTCAGTTTTATTAGTTATGCAATCAGTGTTGTGTCTTACTTTTTTTGGACACTTGTTCACACATCTCACTGAACATTCTGTTACAATATTAATAAAAAATTCCAWTATGCTTTCTGAAAAAATAGTTTTTTCTTGTTTTCCGAAAATGTTCAAAAATGACTTAGGCAATTATGCTATGTGGCTAACGGTATGTAAGTTTAAGTATTAACACGTTATATTCTCCAAACCTTACATTATTAATTATTAAAACTATATTACGTTTAAGTATTTATTCTTTTTTCTCTCTCATACTGTCAAAGATAATAAACTTTAAGGTAAGTGGTCAAAGTTCATTAAGTATTTAGTAGTTTCCAACGCAAACGTTTACACAAACCACATGATGTRATATTTGCTGGTTTGTCAAATTCCACTTGTGACTAGTTTAAACTATTTTGCACGTTAATATTTTGCATTAGATTACGGCTCCTGATTTTATCTGTTTCCCCTCAGACGCACACTGTTGCAAAACAGTTGTTGAAATGCTACAGACCAACGACTTCACATCCTGCTCAAACAGCAAACAGGGAGGTAAAGCTGCCAGGTTTAGACATGCAGATTTAAARGTGTGCCTTTAGTTAGTAAAAAGTCACCTCTGCAGTGTCTCTGAACAGCTGGAAACCTAATTTCTAAACATGGACTTCAAACCTCAAAGTGCTTTTCTGATTGCGACACTTGGTGAGCCTTTTCTCCCCCGTTTTTTTTTTTACTGTAACAGCTTCAGTTTTAAAGTTTCCTGACCCGTTAACTTTGTTTTTGTTTGTTCTCCCCTCTAGCTGTGGTGAACATCATCTGGTGGATGGTAATGATAGGAGCCATTGCATTGGGTGGGTTTACTTTTATACTTCAGTTTTTAAAACACACATTTCACATTTCATGTGTGTTATGTGGTTTCTTCATAGGGGCCACACATCTGGATCYTTGTCCTGTGCAGCCAGACATCCCCATTTACTTAATAGTTCTGGGAGCAAGCAGCATCATCGCTCTGGTTTTCACCTACTGCACCGAAATGACTGGAGTCATTCGTATCCTAAGCTCAGCCTTYATGACAGTCTTGCACATCTTCAACTTTGCATGGTTAATAGCAGGTGCGACACAACAAAACATTTTCTGACAAGTGATGTCGATTTTACTGCAAGAATCGACAAATCCTTTTGATTTAGAAGCATCCTTCAGTGTAATTTGTTCTCCTTCCTGTAGGCACGTATTGGGTTTATTCAGTTTATCCTCCAAACTACTCTGGAACTGATCGATTCTGCCACAAGACGACCTACTTGTTTGCCTTTGTTATTACCACGCTGATGTGGATCACCGTGTCCTTCCTGTTCTTCTGCGGGTGCTGCTGTGCTTTTCTGGCCTGCTGCACGACTGTCGCTGCAAGACATCGCTTCATACCTAATCGCAACTCCTTCTATGGTGCAATAGGTAGTTTTCGTGAGCCAGCTGCTAGTGATGTGTGATTGAAATCTGAGGTCATTTTTTTATAATATACTTCATTTTTTGTTTCAATTGAAAAATAGCATTTCAGTATTTTAAACATTCGTTTCACCGTATCAGCTATCCACCCTAATCACCATTAGTTTTAGTGGTCTTTTGCAACATCTGATAACAGGTCACATGCTTCCTGTTTATATGAAACTGTCAACATCTGAACCACAATAAAATAGATGTAAGATTGTGCAATTGTCATGACTACATAAAATAGTGTTGTGTTTTTGTGGACAGTCACACAACTTTGTATATAATACAGAAATATTTACAAATTACAAGATTCTGACCATGTTTGCTATATATAGTGAAAGCTAAAATAGTGCTATTATTTTCTGAATTCTTACACTGCATTGTCCAAGGTTTTAATGTGTTTAATGTGTGTTTTTGTAGCTGTACCTGCATTCAGTACATTATGAATAAATAAAATATGAATGAATGAACATGATGTAACAAATGCAATTACTGGATTTCAGCAGCAATGTCATAATGTTCTATAATCCTATTCATTTACTGTAAGAACTGTGTGCAATGRTGACAAAACTAAAATCGAAAAATTGGAAAACCTTGAACTCAGCAGGTAAAAAAAGCCGGATCTGGTTTTGTTGTAATTTTTATACATTTTTGTAACAACTGTATAAAATGACGGGGGGAAAAAACCCAAAATTTTTGTAAAATGAACATAAGTGGATAAGACACACTTCTTCATGTGATCACTTCTCTTCAGGCTTTATTTTAGACCTCTAAATCGTTGTTGATGGGGTCCTTCTACGTCACACAAGCGACACAAGCGATTCTCTTTCTGCTGTGTTCATAAACGTCGTGTCTGCGGATATTTGAGTGCTATTTGTTGGATAAATTGATGTGTGTATCGCTGAATTGGAGGTCAGTGTGGACCTGTGAGTAATTTGTGTTTGTGTTGCTGTAGAAAGTTTTGTTGAACCGACATGTGGAGCTTCGGCCGCGGCGTCCTTCAGGATTTGCTCAGACAAGTAGCGGCTGTCAGGAGTTTCTCTCTGAGTCCCGCTCAGGTACGTTTCCTCTCATTGTTGTTATTTGCACAGTCTAAAACGGATCAAATTATCCTGTAGTTAAATTATTCCCAACCAGGGGTACGTGTACCCCTTGTGGTACGCGAGCATATTGCAGGGGGTACGTGGAAAAACTTCCRAGGTGTATAAATAAAAATAAAACCGAGATGTAATTGTAAGGCCCTATGATTTCCACAATGCGGGGATTGCAGTCGGAACCACAGAATTAACACAAAATGGAATCCAGTATAAAACGTGGAATCTCATGAAATTTGCTCATTTGGGTGGGTTTCTGACGTGTTTTGGACAATGCAGTGTAGTTTGGATGCTGCTGTTTTCTGCACCTGCCATTACCTGGTTTATTTATTTAATTACTTATTCACTTTCAAGGCAACGTTTTTATCTTTATGTTTTAATTTGAGTTGAAAAATTAAAATGAGAATTAAATGTTCAAGGGGGTTAATTAAATAATTTTCACTTAAATTAATACTCAATTATAATACATTATAGTTCTGGAGAATCATCAATATGTTTGACTGAAGGGGTACTAGTGGTGTGACAAAATGTGTCAGGGGGTACACAAGTCTAAAAATGTTTCCAGCACTTTCAGGACTTTGGAGAGTTCCTTCAGTCCTTTACACTGCCCAAGGTCCTGAAACATTCAAGCACTTTCAGGACCTTGGACAGTTCCTTCAGCCCTTCACACTGTCTGATGTCCTGAAACATTCAAGCACTTTCAGGACCTTGGACAGTTCTTTCAGCCCTTCACACTGTCTGATGTCCTGAAACATTCAAGCACTTTCAGGACCTGGGACATTTCCTTCAGCCCTTCACACTGTCTAAAGCAGTGATTCCCAACCAGGGGTGCACGAGCATACAGGGGGCACGTGGAAAAAATTCTCAAGTGTGTAAAATAAATAAATAAAACTGAGATACAGCGGGTAAAATAAGTATTGAGCATGTCAACATTTTTCTCAGTAAATATATTACTAGAGGTGCTAATG
>NW_013954894.1:9571-11780 GCF_001266775.1 Austrofundulus limnaeus
CATTAGCACCTCTAGTAATATATTTACTGAGAAAAATGGTGACGTGTTCAATACTTATTTTACCCGCTGTATGTAGGGCCCTATGATTTCCGCAAATTGCAGTCGGAAACATGGAATTAACACAAAATGGAATCTGGTATAAAAAGTGGAATCTCACAGAATTTGCTCATTTGGGTGAGTTTCTGATGTATTTTGGACACTGCTATTTTCTACTATCTGGTTTGTTTATTCATTTAATTATTTACTTTCAAGGCAACATTTTTACTTTCATGTTTAATTTGAGTTAAAAAATAATTAAATGCATGAGAACTAAACGTTCTAGGGGGTTAAATAAATAGTTTTCATTTAATAATCAATTGTAGTACATCTTAGGTTTGAAGAATCATCACGTTTGACTGAAAGGGTACTAGTGGGATGACAAAATGACTCAGGGGGTACGCAAGTCTAAAAAGGTTGGGAACCACTGCTTTAGTTGTTAAATTTTTTGACTGAGAATACGTAAAAAGGCAGCTATAAATGTCAAAGAACAAAATTAGTAAGCCAAAACCACAAAAACTATTCATCTAGATGCTTTTTTCTAAGGTTTATATATGCCAGGCTTTTATCGATAAAGTAATGTAGGATGACTCAGACTTCTGCACAGCTTTATAATAGAATACAATTTATTAAAAATGGGCCATKAAAACAGAGTATTTCATCATGGAATTTCAAACTAATCATATTTTAAAAATTACAGCAAAATGTAACGACAAAAATGAACTTGGTACCCAGTTCTTATCTTATTACGTTATGCTGCGTTCAGTTAGTAAAATGAAATTGCATTTCTTCATTTATTCTGTGCTTAATACTGTATGATAATTTTTAACGTTAATGACGTCTTCAAATCTAAGTCCTTGTAAACTTTCTCAAATGTAATGTTTTCTTTGACTGAAGGACACTGATAGGAAACTTGTGTAGTGAACACAAACTGAAGCTTTATATCTGCTTCTCTCTGAATGTTGTAATTTCTACGTTTTGATGACATAAAGTTAAATTGTCTCATTAAATTATGATTTTTCAGCACACGGTTATCGTAGAGCGAATGTGGSAGGTCCCTCTGTCTAAACTGGGCCGTGCACCGAAGCTTCATCCTCGAAGACACAGAATCTACAGACTGGTCGAAGACCTCAAACGTGCTCCCAGGGTGGAACTGGAGCTCATCCTGACTCAGCCTGTAAAAAGTCAGTATCTGCATCACGTCTGTGAAAAGCCTAAAATCCTCRGAACGTCTTGAAACCGTCTTCTTGTGCCTTATTTGATCAAACTGACAGAACTTGGCGAGAGAGGTGACACTGTGTTTGTGAAAAAGTCTTTTGGTCGAAACAAACTTCTGCCTCAGGGCCTTGCTGTGTACGCTTCACCAGAGAATCGACAAATGTTTGCTGAGGAGCGGAGAGTGAGTGACTCGTTTCTTCTAAGCTTTAAAAAGAAGCATGTCACTATATTGTCATGTTTGTTTGTTTTTCATACTTTTTACTCAGAAAATGCGTGAGGGAAGTCCAGAGGAGAGAGTCCAAACCCGAACAGCACAAATGGTGAGTTTTATCTTCTGAACACAGTTTGTTTACTTTGTAATAATATGAGCTTTATGTAAGAGATGATCAGAATCAGTTTTAGTACCATTGTCAATGAACAGGATTCACGGACTAGGAATTTGCTTTGGTGTAAAGGTGCTTTAAGCATAAAATATAGCAAATAAAGAAAATACAAAGGATAAATAAAGAAAAGTCTGGTCCGCATTGCCGGCAGTAAGTCGGGCTCGTTTCCGGTGAGAGTTGGACTCCGCCAAGGCTGCCCTTTGTCACCGATTCTGTTCATTACTTTCATGGACAGAATTTTTAGGCGCAGCCGAGGTGTTGAGGGGATCCGTTTTGGTGGRCTTAGGATCGCATCTCTGCTTTTTGCGGATGATGTGGTCCTGTTTGCTTCATCGGAACGAGATCTGCAGCTCTCACTGGAGCGGTTCGCGGCTGAGTGAGAAGCGGTCGGGATGAGGCTCAGTGCCTCCAAATCCGAGGCCATGGTCTTGAGCCAGAAAGGGGTAGAGTGCCTTCTCCGGGTCAGGGGGGTCGTCCTGCCTCAAGTGGAGGATTTTAAGTATCTGGGGATGTTGTTCACGAATGGGGGATGAAGGGAGCGGGAGATCGACAGGCGGATTGGCGCAGCGTCT
>NW_013954894.1:12780-17768 GCF_001266775.1 Austrofundulus limnaeus
GATGGATGGATGGATGGATGGATGGATGGATGGATGGATGGATGGATGGATGGATGGATGGATGGATGGAAATAAAGAAAAGTGAAATGCCTCAAACAGTAAGTGTATTTGTGTTTTCACAGACTGTGAAGTATCTTACACGCTACAAGCTGGAGATTACCAAAACGTCTGATGAATTCCAGCTCACTAAAGCTGTCGTCTGCAGACAGTTCGACAAAAAGGTTTGGCAGCATTTATTTATTTTTCATTCTCTGTCAGAGTGACACTACTGAACTTTATTTATTTGTTTTGTACCTTCCTTTTAGTTGGGACTTGTTGTTCCACTTCATGCATTGAATCTTCCATTCGAGCCAATTAAGGAGTTGGGCGAACACTGGTGTGAAATTACTGTAAGAACTGTTTTTTTTAATCAATGCATCATTTTCCTCTGTTTAGCATGAAGGCAAATTGAAACAACTTGAAAAATGTATAAATTACAAATTCTCTCCTTTACTTGTTGTTTGTGAAAAGGATTTTGTTCTAATTATGCAGCAGCTACAGGATGCAGTTATATTTATTGTTTATATGGATGTATTAGCAAAACCATTCAATTTTTGTCTGATCCGTTTTATTTATTGAAACACAATCCCTAATTTCCACCATTTTTCAAGGTRAACGGACTGGACACAGTTCGAATTCCCATGTGGCTGTTGCCGAACGAAGGCGTCTCTGCAAGCAGCCAGGAGGAGGCTGAGGCGGCGAGCGAAGCCTCCGTAGAGGAAACGACTTCAGGAGACACCCAGACAAGACACGACTCAACAGCACCACCAAGTGAAGGCCCAGAGAAAAATTAGGATTTAGAATTTGACATTTTTCTGATTGTTCAAAGATTTTTTAATTCTAAGTCCGAGGTGTTTTATCATTAAAAAGCAATGCAYTACTGCTGTTTATTTGTGCTTAAAATAAAAAAAGAAAAACTGTATTCTTGAGGTTTCACACCAAAGGTTATGRCTCATTGTTGACCAAGCTAAATAATAAAAACTGCCAACAGGTATTCAAAAGAAAAGAAGCAAGAAAAAACTCAGTTTTATTGATTTAAACTGCAAACACACAGTAAATAAAAAGTGGTACAAGTAACAGTTCAGATCAAAACATGAATTTGGAATGTAAATGTTATAAAACAGCACAAACAGCTGCTTGAGGTGAAGCATTTTACTTAATTTCTGTATTTTATTTAAATCAGATCAAAYTGTCAGAATTTAAATACTTATTTGCACAGTTAATTGTTGAGTTTAATTGTGTAAGATCATATGAAACGGTTGACATTTGGAGATTTTTTGCAAAATGCTACTTGAAATGCATAAAAACCTGCTACTGGAGCAATATCTTGTTTTGATGAAAGTGACCGTTCCCACTGATCCAGAAGGAAATATTAACTTCCCACAAATTAGATCTCAGCTGAAGAATTTCAGAGCCATACAAATACATAAATGCAGGTAAAATTAAATTTATTATTATTTTTTTTTATTTCAATGAATTTTCTGGTCTATAGTGCAGCCAAATAACTTGATAAAACTCATGTTTGGTTCTCTGGTACAAAGAATATCTAAAGACAACCAAATTGTTTTTATTTGTGACAAAGTTGTTGATTTCTTGAATAAATACTTAACGTCACAGCTTTCCAACAACTTCAGCAGCATGTTCCTACGTCTGATTCCCAGAGAGCCAAACATTTTTTTTCATGTTTTTTCACCACAAAAATACCTTTTAGTACAGAAAAATATGCATCCAAAAGGGGAAAAAAACATTTATAACAAGCACATTTATATTTCTATTACCGGTTGACCTTAAAAACKCTAGAAGGTTTTTTTTATTAGTGATTATATTTTGAGTGGAGTGGATTTTTAGTTCTATAAGAAAAAGTTTCAAACAAAACAGATGAATTCATTACAATAAAGAGTGGAGGGTAGAAAGAACCTTCTGCTTTGTTTATTTACATGTTGCTTCTAAACAGTTTTTATTTCCAGAGTATCTGAAAACCACTGCAGTCCACAGTGACGACCACTAGAAGCCGTATTTGGCCTGGGTCTGCCGGCGGGTTAGCCTGTTTTCTGCCCAACTGTTCTTCAGCTCCAATTCACGCTCCTTCGCCTGAAAAGTAAAAACATAGCGTCTATTTTTTTCCATCAGAGAAGCCCTCTGAGCTGTATGGGGAGTTGTACACAGAATTTTATTACATCCAGACAACTGGAAATAAATCATACTGCTCAAAAAGCAAGCGTGAGATGATGAGTGACAACTTTACGAGCCTGGGTGCGTGTGTGTGGTTTTAAACACATCATTCGTGCTTTGTGTTTGCTTACTCACCTGGTGGATGAGATAAGTTATCTGATGTTTGCGCCTCTGTTGTCCAGTGGGCTGTACTCCTTTTCTCTGCAGAAAAAACACATAAAAGTCGCATTAAAATTTGTTGTTTTTCTTTATGATAATAGAACATTTACATGAGATATGCTTCGATGTCCAGAAGATTCCCGCAGTCGTGTTTTTAAATGAACACAAATAAAACCACTGCGAGGACGACGGCTGATCGATTTATTATCAAAAAATAAAAGCTATGGAGACATATGAAATGCTAATAATGGTCTGCTTTTTTGAGCTAGTAATGTTTTTCTTCCTAAAAGTTACCATCAAAGGCTGCAAAATCTTTCATAAACGTGTTTAGGTGTAACCATTGCTCTAAATCAACCCGCTGCATAAAAACAAGCCAGGATTTTGGTTTTCCTAAAGTCACAAACACAACCCTGCCCATGCAAAACATGCAGCCACAGGCAGATCCACACGGGTCACCTTGCTGTACGACTGCCGGTTCTGCTTCTCCTCCGTCATGTTCTTGGTCATCCACTGCTGGTTGCCACTCAGCTGGTCGTCCCCTTTGATCTCCAGGAACTTCACCTCCTCCTTGCCTCGGTTTCTTTTCCCCTGCAGTCGCATGAACTGCAGAAAATCCATTGATGAGACGGTGTTCAGGAGAATCTACACACCATACGGTGAACAATTTAAAGAAAAGGCAAAGAAGCAGATTTCTTACAGCTTCATCGTCAAACATGGCGGACTGTTCAGGCTCCTCATCCTCTCCCAATCCAGGGTTAGGATCTTGGTAGTAGGGCTCATAGTACCCCTGAAACAAAAACATATAAAGCAGATTAATGTTAACTCCTTGCTAATTACACGTTTGTCTGCATCCAAACCTACTGGTTTTGTGCATGAAGTTGTAAAATAAATGATACCTGCTCTGAGCCTGCCACCGACTCTTCATACTGACTATATTGACCCTCCCATGCTCCTTCTGCACCCTGGCTCCCGCCAAAGTRGAGAGGGGCGTCTGACTGTCCTGGCTCACTGGCAGCTGAATAAGAACGGGTTTCAGCAGGAGGTTCTGGCTCGGGTTCTGGACTTGGGACAACCGCAGGTCGAGACTGGGAGCTCTCTTCGAGGGAGAAGTAGTTCTGTGGACTTATGTCCTCCTCGTCCTGCTCTTCTGTCGCTATTTGTCTAGCCACCTGCATGGCTGCAGACTTGGCTGCAGCTTTGATAGCGGAGGGAGAAGCACTGGAACCAATCAGGCCCTGAGAAGGAGCGCCAGGAGGTTTGGGTCCTTTGGCTTCTTGCCGTTTGGTGAGTGTATGAGGAATCAAAGGTCTGTCCGTCTCCTTCACCGTCAGGTTTTTGGGCTTTGGGAGAATGGAGGACAAGCCTGAACCTGCACCCTGGTGAAAACAAATATAACAGCGTTATTACCGTGTGCAGATGAGACAATAATCTATTCACAAACACTGATTTATTAATCTGCCCAGCTTGTAAATGTGGATTATTTTACAATCAACACAACAAAGTTTACCTGAGCTTTTAGTTTCTTCGCTGGTTCGTCATCATCAGAGTCCGACTGTAAATGAGAAATAAGAATTACAACCTGAAATCATACCACAACAGTTTAAAAGTACGATGGGTCTTTGCTGACTCACATCCCGTCTCTGGACCTGCGGAACATTGATCTTGACAGGCTCGGTTCGTTTCTTCGGCTTAGGCAAACTGGATAAGAAGGAGCTTCCTGTAGATAGCTGGGGAACTGAGTCATCCCTCGGCCTGTTGTCCCCTGCAGCATGCTTTGGTCCTCCCTTTCTGTCTGCAGATCCAGATGTTTTCGGAGCAGGCAGGACGGAGAACAGCCCCCCTCCACGGGGTACACTCTCCTCCGAGTCACTCTCATCACTGCTGCCATAAGCGACTAAYGACATGTTTGCTGATGTTGAGGATTAGAGAACCTGCAGGACATTGGATGAGCACTTTGGCACGAAGAAGCCGCACTCGCACCGACTTATTCGATCAATCAACTTCAAATAAAAGGTACGAAAATATTTCCTGACTACAGCCACGGTGATAAAATAAATTAAAAAAAAGAAAAAAAACGCGACCTGCTGATAAGATTATTTCAATGAGAGCGCAGAGCTAAAATGTTAGCAAAGCCACCGTCTTCACCTTATTACTCACCGCTTTTTTTCTTATTTTTATTCTTAACTAATATTGCGCATAATAAATTACACCATGATACGATACGGCTTGGTGCTATCACACACTTTAACGTGTTGTTGCGCCAAGAAAGCGAGTTCGTTAGTCCCTGAACTGCTTCAAAACACTCGCCTCCATCATTAGCAATGAGGACAAGGCGACTTCCTGTGAATTTTAACGACAACAAAATGTTACTGCGCCCTCTAGTGGAATAAGTGCAAAAGATGTTGTTTTTTTAATTTAAAAAATGTTTTGGCGCCCCCTTGTGGAGTAGATGTGAAACGACTTAAATCTGAAAACTCACAGAAAGCGACCTTTTATTTTTTACTTTTCATTAGTGTAGTTAAGTTTGGCATCTTTGCTGTGTATAAGTCAAAACTGGGTTGAAATTATTTATAAATAAAATAGCTACTAGGTTAATTTTTAGTCCAATAAAATAAAAG
>NW_013954895.1:0-4944 GCF_001266775.1 Austrofundulus limnaeus
CCCCCACTCCCCCCGCGCGCACTGAAATGGGTGAGACAGAAGCGGAAAGAGTTTCTTAAAGAGACAAAGGCCAATTTCAAGGCGTTTAGAAGAGGAAGTGTTGAGAAGATAAGTTTATTTTCTATTTAAACTTAAAAACAGCATTTTAATAATGGCTAAGGGTGACATAGATACTTTATTATGGTATAGTATATTGCCCCTTAAAAAGGTTCAACATAAACACTTTCTGATAACACCAAAATCTGGCCCAGCAATAAGAAAAGGGATTTGCTGCTGTTTGAGAGTTGGTTATTTTTTCTTTGTAAAACAAAATGTAAAAATTAATTGCTTTTGGATTTGGTGACATTAAAATGYTTAACCAGTGTCTGATAAGGCCACTGGAGGCGACCAATAGGAGCAGACTGGACTTCTTTAAAAAAAAAACAATGTGTTTGGTGCTGCTTATAAAGTAAATACAAGTGTTTTGTTGATTTTAACGCTCACATTTTATTACTACTCATAAGAAAACAATACTGACTGAATGAACATCACAATTTAAAAAAAATTAAATTTTTGCAGATAACTACAAATGTTTTGCAGTGTTTTATCATACAAGTCAAAATCATAACACACCCAAGTTACAGTGTTTAAAACAGCACAGGTTCAGTTTATAGTTTTACTTTTTAGTGGTCCTTAAGTGAAATATTAAACTCTAATGCAAGTGAACCATAAAGTGAAATCACAATGCATAATAAACTGTTATTAATGCACATCGTGTGACGTAAATGTTAAACTATCAGTACTGAAGAGTAAAAGATACATCCAAATCAGGACCATTATTTCTTTTTATATCTATTTTGTAATTTAGAATGAAACAACAGAAGTTAGAGGACCTGTCCTTGCTGATGGTCACTTTTTTTCTCTTATTGAACAAAAACTGTAGGTCTGTAGCTGATGAAACATCTTTTTTTTGTATCGTAACAAAACCAAACTTCCAGCTAACAAGCATTTATTGTTACTATTGAATTTCAACACAAAAGAAAATATCATTAATACATTAAATTACACAAACACCGACAGACTGTTAAAGCAGAAAACACCTGACTCTGTTAAGGCTCGATGCTGGATGGTTTTAGTCTGCGTTTCAGAAAACCTTGGATTTCTAGATAAAATTCAAATGTGAAAATTACCCAGAAAACCGACAGAGATGCAGCAGAGATTAAAAACAAAAATGCTTCAAATTCAGACTTTCTCCATAGCAGCAAAATATACAGTWTCATCGTCTGTTCCTTTTTTTTCCTTCAATATATAAACAGTATTTTCACAGCTATAAACATTCAAAGAAAAACTGGTTTGATGGTAGCACTGTTTTTAGTTTTAATGATGTCCTCTTGTCTTTGTGAATTTTTCAAGGTTCCTCAGTTTTACCCTGAAGTCTAAAGACATGCATGTGAAAAATAGGGAACCAATTATCTAAAAGATGGATGTGCATGATTGTTATTTAATTTTTTTTCAGTTGTTTCTTGTGATGAATACTGTATATTAACTGTCTGTTGAGGGGATGCCATGTTTCTTGTCATTTGTCAGACAGAAAGAGCTTCAGCTGCAACAAGAACCAAAAGTAAATGAGAAAAACCTTCATTCTCTCAGTCAGATTTGTGCAAATATCTCATTAACAACCAGTGTTACTGGTAGCAAAGTCCAGAGAGCTCCTTCTTCCAGGACAATCCTCTGCTTAAATAAGTTTTTAAGTCTTATGGGCTGCAGGGCTTTCTTTGTCCAAAACGTCTGCAGTATTTATGCCATCTTCCTGACTTCTCAAATTCTCATCAGGTTTCATCTCAAAAGTCAGGGCTGTTCTCTATATACTTGGCAGCTGGGGTGATTGTATCATCTGTGTTTTTGGCAGATGTGAGTTGTGAATGCCGGACGGGTGCTTTTTCCTCTGCAAGCATGCGTCTCTCTCCACGTTGTTAGTTTTGATGGAAGCGTGCGTGTACGACGTCTCGCTGCGGCGGCTGCGCGTCACCGTGACTCTGAAGGTATTTGTGTGCTGCAGCTCCATCCTGTCCTCCTCTGACACTTTGATGAAGGGACACCAGGCGAAAGCGTGACGGAAACCTGCACGAAACCTATGAAAACGAGACACAGAAACAAGTTACTGGAAGTTTAAATTTGTAAACGGTTCATTTTTTTTAGCTGTTGCAGTGATTTTAATAATGAAATGTTTGTACCTTTGGTTTAGGCAACAGTAAATAATTGGATTGTACATGGTTGAACTCATGGCCAACCAAAAAATGGCCAGATACACCTGAGAGAGAAGCAAACGATGAGTAAACATCAGATAATTAAAGTAAATGAAAATAACCGGTTGTGACTAACCTGCTGAATGTAATGCTGTTTATAAATGTCTCTGTTAAATGAGCCCAGAATGAAGTAAARATGGTAGGGCAACCAACAGAGAGCAAAGGTCACCACCACAACCACCATCATCTTCACCACCTGCAGGATGAAGAATCAGATTTTTTGTTTTTGTGGTAAACCTGATGAAGAAAGTTGTTTTCTCGCTTTAATAAGAACCGTAACAAACAGACGGACCTTTCTTTTGGCTGTTATCTGGGTGTGGTAGTGATCTGACGCCTCTCCGGGGATGTGCCCTCCCCACAATGAGCGACCAACCAAACTGTAGGTCACCAACATCACCAGCAGAGGGAGCAAGTAGATCAGGAGAATCACAGCAAACTGATAACTGCACAAACAGAAAGATGAGAAGAAGGAACATATAGAAAAATACTAAGATTTTCCTCATTTTACCTCAGTTGATGCGTTCCTCCATAATCATCAGGCCAGTCRACCATGCACACGGTTCTGGGGTAGTAAAATCTGGTCACGCTGTAGAAGCACTGAGGGAAGGCCAGCGAGAACGCCACCATCCAAATCACAGCAATCACCACTTTAGTGGAGGAAGAGGAGAAACGAGGCTTCAAGGGGTGGATAATGGCCATGTACCTTTAAAAACAAGAAAACTCATTTACCTTGCAGGAACCAGCTCCCGTCACTGTTTAAAGAATGAAAACATTGCTRAACAGGTTGCTTTCTTTACTTAAAAAAAAATCAGTGTACGGTAATGTTTTAATCCTGGGCTTCAAACTAACAATGGGGGATTAAATTCTTGTTTGCCATAAAATCAATCAGGCTTGAAACATAAAAAGTGGCAGCACTCTGTGTGAAAGGATTATTATTATTATCATTGTGACAACTGATGTGTCGAGCTCACGTTAGTTTTAATGACAGAGAATTAGAAAAAGGTCGGTTATCACAGAAATAAAGATTGTTTTTCCTTGTCTTTGAGCTCCTGCCAGAGAAGCAGACACACAATTCAATAACCATATTTTTCGCAGGTCATAACAAAGAAGAGGTGTGTTTTTAAGATTGGTGGTGCGTGTCCACATCCAAATGAACAGAAAGACCCAAAGCTTCCCAGCGGCACATTTCAGTGCAATCAGATTATCTATATTATATTCCACACCTGCCTCAGATGTTTTACTTCTCGGATAAGTTCATTCATGGTGTTGGTTAAGGCCTGACTTTAACGGAGTCAGCTATGATAGAATTAAATCGTAAAAATAAGATGAAATAATACAAATTCTCAATAATAAATTCAATTCAATTCAAAAATATTTTATTGTTTTTAGGAAATTTATTGATTTTAGGAAATTAGATGTTGTTGTAACTCATTTAACTAAAGAGTTATTGCAGATGCTGATGGCTGTGGGCAGGAATGTCTTCTGTACTGGTCTGTATTACAACCAAARTGAAGAAGCCTCCGACTGAAGACACTGTTTTTCTATGACAGTCTGATGAAGAGGARGGTCAGGGTTGTCCACAATGTTCTTGATTTTATATAAAATATTTCTCATCTCCAGAGGTTAAATTAAAMCAGAGCTGTCATCATTTATGTAATTGTTGAGTTCAGGCTTTAAATTATTATTTTGGAGCATCCAGTATGAAAGTTTTAGGAAAAATAATGTGAAATCCTTCTMTGCATAATAGTCTAATTTCTTACTGAAGACCAACTTTAGGGATTTTGTGATTAGTACAATTGTATAATTGGGTAGTTTGGCTGATTTTAAATCAAATGCAGACTTCATTATTATMATGATTTCTAGCCTCGCTCTTTAGCTTGTTTTGATTGATTTTAGTCACACGTTTCCTCAGCTCCTCGCTCTCCTAAAAGGTTGTAGCATCAGTGTAGGAGCGGAAGACAGTTGCCTCCATTGTTCTGCTTTGAATCAGTTTATTGCAGCTGATTTGTCCGAASTGATTGCTTTCTGCAACAGCTGAAACAGAAAAATCTGGAAAAAGAGAACCTGCTCTGGATTTTAGGGGAACAAAATGATCGTGGAATGAGCAGATTTTCCAGCTGAGCTGAGCTCTGCACATTTTTATTTTATCGTCTGTCCCAGAACCCAGCGGTTTGTGGCAAATCGACAGTGTGCTGAATATAAATATGAATTAATAACAGCTCTGCAGTGAGTGAAAAAATATCATCCAAAAATAGAGTTAGTTCAAAAAGTGAGGAAATGTGTGTTTGGTAGAATATTTCTTTGTTGTAACAATGCTTCTAGGCAACTTCCCCTTTTAGTGGAGCCACATTTGTGAGGAACATGGGTTTGTGGGATGAGCAGTGGAGCTGAGACTGTTAGTTTTAATGATTCTTTTTAAACATTGTATTCGTTTAATTTTATAACGTAAAAAAACAAGTGACAGTGATACATTTGACATAAGACTCTCATTAAACAACTTAGTCCCCAAAGTAAACAAATAAAAATAAATAAATAAAAACACACACACACAAAACTCAGCAACATGTACTGTTCTCTTAATTAGGGGTCCAAGCCCGAGGAAGCAGGGTAACGCAGCTGCAAAGCAGCAGCGTTTCCATGTCTCCATCGGAGCATGGAA
>NW_013954895.1:5944-16618 GCF_001266775.1 Austrofundulus limnaeus
TAATATTTTAATTCTCTCTCCTAAGAAAGAGAGAAAAATCTAAAAAAAACATTACTGAAAAAAAGAATAAAAATCTTTTAATAAGATGGTTTTAATGCTTGTACTGGCATTTTTAAATGCCTGCAATCACTATCATAGCATTTTAAAGTCATCTATATTTATTCATTCAGTCATTTAATTACTAATAATAATTACTCAACAAATTTAAGGAGTAGTTATAAAAACATCACTACAGAATAAAATATACCATTATACCAGAAAAAACTTGTTTTTGCTCATTGTGAAATGTTTACTGCTACAGAATACAACTAATGCTAAATTCTATTAAGAAACTTTGCCAAAACCCTGAACAGCGAGTCTGAAAGTAGCTCCGACAGGTTTGGTAAACCCATCACTGCGGTGTTGGCATTTTGCTCTTCTGCTGATTTGTGAATTTGTGCCAAGCAGGAAAACCACAGGCATGATCACAGCAGTGAAGGAGGTGACAAAACCAACTCCCACTAGCTACCTGGGGTGAAATCCCAAACATGAGTCRTCTACTTGGCAGAAATGTGTCACATTTAGATAAAGGCACAAAGCAGAAGAAATGAAATCCATCCATCCACCAATCTTTTTTGCTTTACCTGCTTTTCTTTTCTGGATTGTAGGGAGCTGGTGCCTCCAGCAGTCTTTGTACAAGAGAGGTGGGGTACGACCTGAACAAGTCTCCAGTCCATCACATGGCCTCACAGAGACAACCATTCACAGTCTAGAGATGATTTAAGGTTATCAGTTTCCATATAATYTGTTCCTTTSCATGTTTTTAGTCTGTSGGAGGAAACCAGAGTACCTGGGAAAAAACACACCAATACAGGAAGGCTATCACACTGAGTTCCCATGCTGGGAAACAAACGTGTCCTTCTAGTTGTGAGGCAYCAGTTCTAACCACTGCAAAGATGTGAAAGCAAGTTGTGAATTTACAAAAAGAAACTCAGAATGGTGCCTAAACATCAGGGGGAACATGTGGCTGTAAGTCACAAGTTACAGATTTATCTTCATGTGAATCTAAGAATTCATCACTTTTGTACTTTGATTTGATCAGTTTTGTGTTCAAAAGAAACTTGGGACATATAACCAGTTCCTGATTMTCATCTTTTCTGAGTATGATAATGCCCGAGCCCACACAGTCCTGTGAGGGGAAAAATTTTAATCCTTTCTTTACGTTTCAGCTCTGTCACACCAAAGCTCAAACTTGATCTTAGAAAAGGTCACGATCGTGGATTTCATTCTGAACAAGACAATTAGAGGTCATTTCAGCTCCATGGCCAGGGACGGGAAAAAAATAGAGAGAATTAAAAAAAGAGAGAAAACGAATGATCTGTTAAAGCCAGTGAGCTTGATGTGACATGGTGGAAGGAAACACATGTATTTCACTCTAGAATAATAAAAACACAAACTCTATAGAATCACAGCAGACAGGTTAGAAAAACTGCACAGAGATGCAAAAACCCATACARTTTTTAGAACCATATATGAACATAATAAACTGAAGACTAGTTTTTCTTAAAGCAATGCATCTTACCAGTGGCTTTACAGGCCGAAGACTTAAACTTGTGCTCACATCTTGAATGTGTGCTCAAACTGTGAGACCAACTTATGCTCAAAGAAAAAGGGCTTAGGGTGGGATGTCAGTGGGAGTTGCAAGGTTAATAAAATAATAACGAACAGACAAAAATGTGTTTTTTCTTTCYGTTGCTCGCTCTGCAGAGGTGTCCACAGCGAGTGAACGCGCATGAATTGTTTTACGTCGGATGTCCYTCCTGACACAACCTACATAAACCTGCAGCCTCAGGATTACARAATCACASAACGGACCACCAAGCTGACGCTGCCCCCAAGCAAACTCACACAAACAAAAGAAAAACAAGTTACATATATCCATGCATACGAGCAGTGGAGGACTTTTTCTGCACTAGTTTCTATCACCTAACGCAGTCAGAAGGAGCTGTCCATTAATTATGGGCTGCTACACAGAYTAGTGTCCACTGATGAAAACAGAGAATACAAATCTGTTTCTTAAGGCTACATTTACAGCACGCAGTAAACGCTTAGCTACAGTTTATACACAAAAACTTGTTGCTTTTAGCAGCTTCCTTCAATGGCTTTAATTGAGTTTCCTGTTTGTCTTGTTGCAACAGCTGAARCAGAGGGCAATGAACCATTACCGTCAACATTATGTTGGTGGGTTGTGCAACTCAGTCAGATACACAGAGCCAAGACAGAAAAACATAAAGAATTAAGTATTCTTTATCCACATCTTTAATTTTTATTTAGTGTAAATTATGCTAAATTAAAAAAGACACCTTATATTGAAGTTTCGTTGCAGAAAGACATTTTCAGAGTACTATAGGCAGAAAACCTGCTTGCAACTGATATAGAAGTCTGAATCCCCCTAGGAATTTGTTGAGATCTCAGCTTTTCTGCAGACGTTACACCAGTTTAGTCCTCTTCYCTGTAAATACTCCAGAGTTGGGAAATACTAAGGAAAGACAAACCKGGTGCTGTTTGAATGTGCTGTTTGAGAATTTCATATTCTGATTAGATGATCTYTAGCAGCAGTTATTGCACACTTTATGTTGTTCGGAAGTATTATCATACATCAATTAATGTGTAAAGTTCTGTAAAAAAAAACCTGCAAAAGCACATTACAGCCACTGTGCACCCTGAGTAAGGAGAGTTCACAGGCTTGTTTATTTGGAACACAATTTGTTCAAATTTATGGAACTTGTAAAACTCAAAATGGTCCAATAATTTACAGATTAAGACACAAATCATTAGAAGAAAGTGATTTTCTTTTTTTATCAAAAAAAGAAGAAAGTGATTTTATAAAATATTTACAGAAACAGAAGGGGGTTTTGAGTTGAGCTAAGTTTAATAAAAACAGTATTGAAGCAATGAGGAGAATGAGCTCAGCAGTGTGGAGAGAATTTGCAAAATTGGGCAATGATTTAAAATGATGTGTAAAGRATACGGACAAAACAGTATGGAAATGCAGTTTTTAAATATCGGTTGTACTCTACACTTTACACTTAGTATGGATAACTGCACTGATGTCAAAAGTTAATTAAGAGCAAATGAATCATTCACATCTTTTTCTACAATCTTCCTTTTCAAACAGAAGACATGTTTGTTATTTGTGCCTGTTTTAATTCATATTTGTTTTGTTTAAAACGTATTCAGTATATATTTTGTTTTTCATTTCAGCRTACCTGTCCAAGGCGATGGCCGTCATGGAGTAGATGCTGGCGAAGACAGCCGCGATAGGAAAGAAGTTGTGGAAGCGGCAGTAGACCAGTCCGAAATACCACTCGTTGTGCACCGCGTAGGTGAAGTTGATCACCGTGTTGAAGGCGGACATGGAGACTTCGGCGAACGCCAGGTTCAGCAGGAAATAGTTGGTGACGGTCCTCATGCGTTTGTGCGCCATGATGATCCAGATTACCGTCACGTTGCCCACCACGGACACGACAACTATGCAGCTGTACGCAATGGCCCAGAGGACGATCCTCCAGACCGGCTGCACGAACTGGTTCAAGTTAGCCGTCCAGTTACTGGTGCTGTTAGAGCTGACATTTGGAGAATCGGTGGCGTCYAATAATGGATCCATTCTGCTGTTGGGAAAGAGGCGCTAAACCACAAAGTTAGGATTCCGGTGCCAAAATACCTGTGCGCTTGGAGAAGAGAATTCTTCTCCAACTAAATATAATCACAAAACCCGCCTCTGTATTTAGGGCTATGGCTTCACTAATTCAGTATCATTAGATGAGGTTCGGGGAAAAAATCTTTTTCCCACAGAGGACCGTGCGTAAAGACGGCTTTTACGCAGCGCCAGAGCTCTCTCCCTCAGCAGCTCACACGAGAGCAGAGTCGCGTCTGTCTTTGAGCTGCTGCTCAGCCCCGTTTAGAGCGCAAGTCAGAGCGCATCAGTCCGAGGGGCAGGCTTAGTGCTCATGATTATGGATGAGCTCAGGTGAGTTATTCATCGGAGCCTGTTCCAACCGCACGCTCGAAAGAGTCCAAAGGGATTATCCTGCCTAAAKACCTCTTATCTGATTTCATTTGCTGTTTCATATGGCTCATTATTTGTCTGTGGGCAAAAATAATTTCAGCAATGACTGGAACAAAGATAAACAAAAATAGCTCATTATTATTATTATTATTATTATTATTATTATTATTATAGCAGCCTGGTTACTGACGTGTTGATATACCAGAAGGAACGTTGTGTTGATCATGACCCCCGGATATTCTGGTGGAAATAATTGCTCCTTGTGGTGCTGTTACACTAAATGTCCCTGACTCTGTCCTCACTGCCCCCTCTTGTGGTGTCACAGTCTGAACTTTATTTGGAAATGTAAAAGAAAAAAAGCGTCATTTTGAGAGAAATGATTCATATTTCACGTTAATGTACGTACATTAAAATGTAATTTGTCATCAGTGTAGGTTCTCATACAATGATGAGATTTGTGCTCTGCATTTGACCCATCACACGGGAGAACCACCCAAGRGGAGCAGCAGGCAGCTGTTTGAGGGTAGGTTTTCTTGCTCAAGAACACCACAAGCATGGCAGGGAGTTGAACCTGTGACTTTCTGGTCCCAACCAGCTACCCTACCACTGCACTAAATAGTACAAAAAGAGAGGCTTTTAAATTTTCTTGATTTTACTTTTACTATTTTGTTGATTTGTTTGGATAAAAAGATAGAAAGATGCAGGTCATCATGAGGCAGTTCCAGTTTTCTCTTCTGCAGTGAGTTGCAAAAGTATTGACTGCCTTAATATTTGTTRTGCCTTAAAGACTGGGAATAAACTGATTTTCTTATTTGATTAAGAATAAAAACATTCCAAACCACTCAAAGTTATTGAAAAAGATAAAACTTAAATAATTTTAAAACTGAAACTTAAATTCTTTATTTATGATTTCCCAAAACACCATGCCTTAAATAAATTATAGAAACTATTACATGTAATCATTCCAGAGTTTTATACTAAGATCATCATATGTTGGGAAGTGACAACTTTAGCTTCAAACCTTATAACTTCTAAACATTTGTTTGTTTTTGCTGGTGGCCATGCTGAGTTGAGTTGACTCCAAATATTAATGAAAGGAAGACGTCAACCCATTGCATAGACTTGGTGCAGGAAAGGGGGCATACACATACTGTACATGTTTTTTATTTTGAGGGTTGAATACTTATGCACGCACCACTTTTTAGTTATAGATTACTTTAATAGTCTGACATTTTTGGAGAAACATTACGCATATTTATATTAAAACTCTAAACTCCAGGCAATAATAGAGAGATTAACAAAGAGGAGGTGAAAATCTTTGCAACACATTAGAATTTCTGTGTGAGAGAAAGCGAAAGGTTTTAAAGAAAACATTTGTGCACATTTTCTCGCAACTTAAGCAGCTGGACCATCYAGGACCAACAAGCAGAATAATTTCCCCAGGAAAACGCTCTCTTTTGTTGCAAGCGCTATATTTTGTCAAAGCCATGTTCAGGTCTGCCCAGAAGTCTCTGAAAAGATAATGACATCATTAAGCATCGTGCAACTACACTCTAATGGAACTTACAAAACTGGAGTGAAAGAAATCACAAGAAATTTTTAAAGTGCCTTTTTTGGTACCATGTTTGTAACAGTGATAAATATTTTGGCATGCACTGAAAAAAAACATCTTAAATGTGGTCAACTGTAAAGGCTGTAGTAAACTAGTATAGTCTACTATAGCTTATACGAGCCTGTACTATATAGAGTGGTTTAGTATATAAAGAATATTAAATTACTTATGAATGTTGGTTGGTTTTGTCTCACCAATTTAAATGTGGTTGTGGCAACATGTTGACATTTGAGGTACTGTATTTCAAGGACATTTACTTTAAACAATTCGTGTCAGTTGCATTAAACAAGCTGTGTGTACACCAGATGCCATTCTTGACACATCCTGAACTCAATGCCGCCTCAGGATTGCAGGACCACAACACTGACAACTGAGCTACCACAGCTCCACAAGAGTCCAAAGCACCTGATGTTCGGTGAGCTGACTGTTGTAAGCTACCAGGAAGCAGACATTTATAAAGATAATCAACTGGCCAAAACCTCATGGATGGAGATAAAACAAATGTGCACGGGGGAATCTGACTGATGAAAACTGTGGAGCTTTAACTGGGACAGATTTGTGCACAAATAATATCGGGTGATGGGACTCTGTTTTGTATTTTTTTTTCCCTCCACACTGTAGACTCCAGTGGGTTTGTAACATTTGAAGCTGTTTTCATCTGCTTCAAATGAGTGGCAGAGGTGAGCAGCTCTGTTATTTGAATTGTGAACATGTTTCATAACTTTTCCCTTAAATAGTCACATTATTGTAGGTGTCTCGAAATCATTTGAGCTGGAGCTGTTAGCTTGACACCTGCATGAGAGCTCTACTCAGATAGAAAACAGCCAAAGCAATTGCCCTGTACTTATATAGCACTTTTCTATCCATCCAGGACACAAAGCACTTCACACTACAATATGTGTCCTCATTTAGGTCTCTACAAAGCTAACATGCACAATCATCTATGGAGACTAATCAGTGCCAATCACATTCATACACTGATGGGACACACATCAGAGGCATTAGTGGTGAAGTATCTTGCCCAAGGACACAACAACTGAYACCGCTGGACGGGGGATTGAGCCGGRGACCTTCCGGTTCCAGGATGACTCCCCTAACCACTCTGCCACAACTGCCCTAAAAAACTAGAAACTGGTTTAAATCTGCCTATCCACCCGTAGAAGTGAAATTAAAATCTTAAATGTGGGGGCAAGTGCCAAGATGGGAACAAAGATCTGAGACTAGTATGCTGTGGGTGATGGTGGACAACAAAAATAATGTGCACAACCAAGAATACGACTTTACAAGCCTTGCACTCAAAAATATTTTAATTTTTAAAACTGGTCGTTTGACAAAATGTCACTTTGTCATTCAGGGTTCAGTTGGACCGTGATGGAAAAGTCATGCATTGGTTTTCACAATTTTGAATTGCCAACTAGTTGCCAACATTTGGCGCTTAGTGAAATACCACCTTTATGACTGAAAAAGCTCCAGAAGCTTGGGAGTGTATCTGTACCGAGACATAAACACTGATCCCAGTGGAACAGCATGCTGACTCTGAAACTCTACTTTTGTCTTCAAGACAGCAAGTGTTTATCTGGGAAATTTAGAGAGCAGAGAGTATCAACAACCCTTCAGTATTTATGCTAACTTAATCAATTCTAAAATCTAGAAAAGAAAAAGAAATATTTTGAACGCCCAATAAAGTAAATGAAGATTATTTATTTAACAAATAGAGCTGTTTCCCTACTAAATTCTGCCACTCCTGGGGAATCTTTTAATTTCCTCTCCAACAGTTTGTCTTGACCATGTACAGTAATGTTGGTTCCTGATGCCATCCCTTTTCTTGGTGGCTGCAAGTCAGGTCTTGGCTGCTAAACAGTGCTGTCTATATTACCAGGTGTGTGTGAGCAGGTAATTTACTTCTGCCATTTTTTGGTTCCTTCTTGTTTTAGTAAGTTTTATCCAGTAGTTACCACATTTGTACTTCTGGCTTTTCTGCCATGTAAAATCCATTAAATCCCAGCTCCTTCAAGCAAGGATGTGTCGTTACTGCCTGTGCCGTTGCAGATCTTTAAGCATCATTTGGGTGAGCTGTGCAGAAAAATGTGGCTTCAGCAAATTGCTCTGTGATGTCAGATTTGACACTTGGGGGTGTCAGTGGGGTGCCTTCGCTGAACAAAAGAATAATTATCACTGGAGGCAGATGTGGTACTTCAGTGTCAGTATGCACGTTCCTGAAAACTATAGACAGACAGACAGAGACCATAAATCACTAAGGGTTTGTTCAACAAGAGTTGTGTGATTTGTCTTTTATACACAATGTTCTCAGTAGTAATTATCAAACCAGGACATCTGTGCTTTCACAATAAACAACATTCATTCCCTCAAGCCTACAATTTAAACAATTGTCGCAAAATCAAGAAGACCAGTAAATTACCACAATCAGGCCATGAGTAACTTGTTCCATGATGTTGGTGTCAGCCGGCTCGACTTGAAACAGATTAGAAAATAAATGCCTAATTTGTCTCTAAGCTTTTGCATGTCATGATGTTTTTGATGATGTTTTTGTCCTGTTTTATTTATTTTTTGTATTTTTTTGTTTATTCTTGTTATTATTATTTTCTGACATTTTCACTTGCCAGCAGGAAAGGTGGGCAATCATGTAATTGTGTGTGTGCATGTATGTTTGTTTGTTTGTTTGTTTGTTTGTTTGTTTGTTTGTTTGTTTGTTTGAAAAATGTCCCAAGAACTACCTGATGGATATTTTATTGTGTCTTAAATGCACTTCACAGAAACATATTTATCTTGAGATGTTTAGAATACGTTTATAACCACTGTGCAATTATCTTGTCTATATTGCAGTGATTTTTACTGTGCTTATAGGGTTTCTGCATTATACATGCCTCACATTAAACTACAAACACACACCTAATGTTTTCACATCTTAGTGTTGTGGGAACTGAAGTCTGAGAGTCAAGTCACCGACAGAAAGGAGAACATCCTTATTTTCCCTTCATCATTTCTGGGGGCTTGACTTGACTCTAATACAAAACTCTTTGGAACATGTAGAATGTCCTGGGCTTGTAGAGGTTGTAATTATTGCATGAGCATATTCAAGTTTAAAACTGAATTGGTTTCCTGCACATAATTTGGGTTTGAACACTTGACTTCATACTGAACATGAAACACTGAGAACATAACCATTGGACCTATGTCCACAACATATTAAATTCTGGATCTGACCCGATTTAAGATTGATTAACTAACTAACCATTGAAAACACAAACATTGCTTTAACTCAGTCAGTTGTATAAAGCTACAGTTTGGTGTGGGACTAGCTGATAGTCATAGAAGACTGCACAAGATCTTTGTCTAAAACTTTAGCATGCAAGCCATAATCCTTCAAAAAATGTAATTAAAAAACCTTTTTGACCCTTTTTGTCTTGATTCTGCAGTCTTGCAATTTGAATTCTCAACTAGTCCTGTAATAATGACATATTACAAAGAAAAAAATTCCCATTTTGGATTGCCATTGAAAACATCTGGCTACTAAAACAGCAGTTTAAAAACTTCCACAGATATTTAGTATTTGCCATGCTGAAGCTGAAGCTCATCAGTACGACAGTCCAAACCATTTCCAGTTTTCTAATTTATTCCTATTTAAAGTCAGCCACACTTAGAACAATAAAAAAGGAAATTATTTAAGTAATGAAATTGCCTGCCACTGTACATGTCAAAGTTTTAAACAAATATCTCGATGAAGTACACTACATATTGAAGATGACTCTCATCTACTACCACTCTAAATTTTACTATTAAACTCACTTGACAGGTAATCAACCTTAGCAAAAAACACAAAAGTTGATATAACTTAGTTTGATTACCTGTTAAGTAAGATTAATTAAAAAGGAATCAGTTGTAGATGTACCTCCAATGATTAATTTGACTAAAAACTGTTCAGTGGCTCATGAGATTTCTGACAGACAAATGAAGTCACACAAAAACAATCTGTCCCTACCTGCAGTTACAATCAAGTACCGTCATCCTTCTTGGTCCTTGTGGATCTTCAGATGGGTTTACAGGCTGATTCTGGACCCAGATACTCTTCTGCAGTGTAAATGTAGCAGTGAATTGAGGTTTGACCTGTTTGAACACTGATTTTTCCTTTCTGAGTRTGTGCTTGTCTTGTGCAGCCTGGTGAAGATCAACGTTGTACAGTGCAACATACTTACAGACAAGGTTTCTCAGAGTCACTCTGTTTTTTGCTACCTTCCCAAATTTCAAGTTCTATGTGGCACTTTTTAAAGGGTCAATATTCTGTGTTGCTCAAGCATAGTTCAACTAGATACCGCATGGCGGTAACATAATGAACCCCGCATGCAGAAATGCACCAGAACTCAGAAGTCTTTATTCCTAATAAATATGCCACTAGGTGCATCCCAAAATTGTAGTGGTTTGGGAGGGGGTCTTCGTTTTTTTATTTTTTATTTTTTGTGGGGGGGGGGGGGTGAGGCGGGGTGGCATTGGTTGACCTGATGGATAGCCCCTCATCAGAGCTAAACAACAAAAGAAATCTGAAGCTTCTATGTTGAACAGTTTCTGAGTTATAAGCATGTTTGCATGTCCTGACACACCCTCTTTGAAAGGAGCCCCCTCCTCAAATATGGGGTCTATCGTGAAATCGTTGGCTGGCGCAGTGTAGGTCGGACTCATCTACAGCCCTGCCAATTTTCGTGTTGACCGGTGTAGCCGTTTTTGATTTGATTTGATTTTGATTTGGTTTATTGATTTAACAGCAAAAGATTACTAAAAATCAAGCCTGACTCAGTTTAATTGCAGTTTTACAGCAGGTTCCTGTTCTGCAGCACATAAAACACTCAGAAATACAGCATCACAATCACATCATTATACACCATAGACACAAAGACAAACAAGCATACCAAATTTCAAAAAGGCAGCATTACATCTAAATATGAGCACAACAAAAAGTGTCCAGCAGATGGCAGACAAGATTCTTCTTAAAGGGCTGTAG
>NW_013954896.1:0-3614 GCF_001266775.1 Austrofundulus limnaeus
GTCATCAGATACAGTGTCACACAGTGATGATGTCATCAGATACAGTGTCACTCAGTGATGATGTCATCAGGACACACACTGGTTTCACACTGCATACAGTGAAGTCATAATAACTAGATGTTCTGTTGAGTTTTTCCTGACTTTTGTTTAGGTCCTTRAACTCCCCATGAGCAGTTCATGTGTTATAATGGGGGGCTGTGGTGCAGTGGTTAGGGGAGTCGTCCTGGAACTGGAAGGTCTCCGGTTCRATCCCCCGTCCAGCCGTTCAGTTGTTGTGTCCTTGGGCAAGACACTTCACCCACCTTGCCTACTGATGGTGGTCAGAGGGTCCRGTGGWGCCGGTGCATGGCAGCCCCTCTCTGTCAGTGTGCCCCAGAGCAGCTGTGGCTACAGTGTAGCTTACCACCATCAGTGTGTGAATGGGTGAATGTCTCTAAGTTTAAAGAGCTTTGGGGTCTGGAGGGACTTGATAAAGTAAGTTCAGTCCATTTAATATAAACAGAACTTGTTCTGGTTCCTGAACATCCCTCAGTTTGAATGTCCCACTATAGTCAGAGTCCCTGAATGCCTCATGCACTAAAACGTTGTAATTTCCTAATGATCCACAAACACCTCATACTTGACTCAGCTCCTAAGTTCCTTTTTTTTTCTTGAAAGATGTTTTCTGCATTTTAGTTTTCAAACTTTTCAGAATATTTTGAGGCTTTAAACACATCAGTATATAAAATCCCTATTCTTAAAATAGATCCTGAAGGCACCACAATCATTTGTACCCACCTCTCCCAGATTTCTGTTAGTTTTGGCACTGGTTTTTGTTTCCCCACACCTGTTGGACTTTAAAACACTGCAGTGTTATTTGACCCTGAATGCCTCATCCTTGTTGTCCCTGAACGCACCACATTCATTTTACTTCTAGTATTTGTTGATTTTGTAATGGTAGAAATATCATCTGGAAACTCAAAACATTCTGGACCTAAATTCAGAAAAAAATCTAAATTTAAACTAAACTTTATGTTTAAATGTAAAACTAAACTTTTTATGTATCCATGACAACAATAATCCAACCGAGCTGTCGAAGCCAAAATGTTTCATTTTGACCTTTAAATGACTTGTTAACAGAGTCTTTTATTCTGAAGGACCCTAAAGGCACCAGATGAATTTAGCAGCTGTGTTGATGGACAGAATTGTGAAGCTAATAGTTTAAACACATTAACCTCCATCTTTGAGCCTTCAGCCAATCAGATGACAGCTTCCTCAGAGCAAAGCAACAGGTCAGCTTGGTATGAGGTCATCACAGTGATGTCATCAGAATTACAAAACACTCCCCCACACCCCCACACACATCGAAGCCCAATAATTATAATTAATAACGTTGAGAACGCAGAAAACAACAACACTGTCCCATGTGTCTTCATCTTCATCATCATCATCATCACCATCATCATCATCTTCATCATCATCATCATCAGGCCTCTGAAGTCCAACGAGGCCGTTTGGTTTCCAGACAGGAAGTGAGTCTGATCGTTGCTAATTAACAGATGAAGTGAAGATTAAACACGTCTGAAGGCTCACCTGCAGAATCCACGTCACTAACGAGCTCGTTAACCTGTTCGTTAACAGATTCACTAATTACCCAGCAGCACCAGCCAGTCCTCTCCGTGCCACTCTACCACACCTCGCAGCGCTTCCCGCTGTTCATCGGCGTGCCCTCCGGACAGTTGAAGTGGCGGCTGAAGTCCGGAGAGTTGGCCAGAGTGCCCATGACTCTGTACCTGGGGGGGCTGTGGGGGTCTGTCAGCAGGCCCTCGTGAGCGCTCTCCGGTGTTCGGACCGAGCACCACACCTGTAGAGAGACACAGAGGGGTCACGAATCCATCTGACCCACATGTTGACCTGAAACCACAATGTGCTGAGTCATCATTAGCAGAAACTGACCTGTGCAAATCCCACGAAGAAGAGCTGGTCGTTGGTCAGGTTGACTGCAGGAAGTCTCTTCTCGTCTCCGTTCTTCTGGATCCAGGAGCGGTACGCCTGCAGGARGAGGTGTCAGTGAAAGGTAGAGCTGTAAAAACAGTTCACCTTATGGAACCGGGTTCATTTGAGTCAATCACTAAAATAACCTGGTTCATTTGACTCATTTGAGTCATTTGAGCCATTTGAGTCCAAGTCCTGCACTGCACCCTCCCCATTAAAAATGTATATATGCATATGTATATTATATAATAACAATAATTCCCTTCTCACCCTCCGCGGGTGGTCTCTTTCATCCTCTGAGCTCGGGTCCTCTACCAGAGGCCTGGGAGCTTGAGGNAATGGTTAGGTTAGGGTTAACCTCTAACCTAACCCTAACTGTTCATCTCCTGCAGCAGAATGAAGCTTTTTCTTTAAGACTGAAATAAAAACTTTGCTGATTCTTTGGAGAAACACCTGTCATGTTTCACTATGACCGTTAGAGGRAGCTCTCAGCTTCACTTTTGTCGCTTCATTGGAAAATCCTGTTCGTTTATTCTCAGAGCTCTTTGGTCATGTGACAGGAGGAGCAGGGGTCAGACTCACCCTCATCATCAAAGCCGTGGGTCAGCTCGTGACCCATCACCGTCCCGATCCCCCCGAAGTTCAACGCTCTGAAACACAGAAACACATTTCAAACAATTTTTCAGGAACCAGCTGAGCAGAAACACTGAGGACTGAATGTCAAGAAAACACGACAGGTTTGTGTGATGRGYTAAACATGACACACAGACAGGTAATGAGCAGGTAAACAGACTTGGGGTAGTCCTGGTTGTAGAAAGGAGCTTGCAGGATCCCAGCAGGGAAGGCGATGTTGTTTTTAGTGGGATCGTAGTACGCATTCACTGTAGGAGGAGTCATGTCCCATCTGCGAGAGGAGAGGAGAGGAGAGGAGTTAAGTTCATGTCTTAATTTGGGGCGGCTGTGGGAGGGTGGTTAAGGGGGGTCGTCCTGGAACCAGTAGGTCACCGGTTCAGTCCCCGTCCAATTGACTCAGTCATTCTGTCCTTGGGCAAGACACCTTACCAGCCTTGCCTACTGATGGTGGTCAGAGGGTCCGGTGGCACCTGTGTATGGCAGCCTCGCTTCTGTCAGTGTGCCCCAGGGCAGCTGTGGCTACAGTTTTAGTTTGCCATCACCAGTGTGTGAATGTGTGAGTGCATGGGTGAATGTCTGTAAGTGTAAAGTGCTTTGAGTGTCCTGGATGGATAGAAAGGCTCTATATAAGTACAATCAATTTACCATTTAATATTCAGGATTTGCAGTTCTGTCCAACACTACAGGTTTAATCTGGTTTCTTAYAGGAAGTCAGCTGATCAGCTTCATGTTTCTATGAGCAACATTGGCCAGTCTCAGTTCTCACTCTCAGTGGACTCTGTGGAGCCAATCCATGTGTGAAAACGATGTATCATGCTCTCTGGACCATCCTGGCATTGATGGAATAAGCTGGACCAACTTCCAGTTTCTGTTCATGAGGCTGACACTTTGTCTACTTTTAAAATTAGACTGAAGACTTTCCTTTTTGATAAATCATATAGCTAGACTTAGGTTTCATGAGCTATTCCTTAGTTCTGCTGCTATAGGCTTAAAAGTGTCAGCCTCAC
>NW_013954896.1:4614-16594 GCF_001266775.1 Austrofundulus limnaeus
TCATAACGTTATGACTTTATTCTTATAATACTTTATTTTTGTAACTTATAGTTGCATTTTGTTTTGACATTTTATTGCAGCATAAATTTCATCAGCTAAGTTGCTAAACTTACTTTTACTTATAACTTTACTTTTAAAAACAAATCCTTCAGTCAGTGGTGAATTTCCAAACTGCGCCGACACATTAAAAAAATAAAAACACCACCATCTTCATTTCTCAGTTTATTTTGCTGCCCGCGCATTGAATCCTGGGATATCCTCGGCTGGTAAGGATACATGGATGCATCCTCGGATTTCGACAGGAAGTAGGACGCATTCCTCGGCCGCGTGATGAGGAGCCTTTGAATTGGGACAGTCCTCAGCGCTGGGCAATGACGTATGCAGCCGACAAATGCGCACTCGGACCCAGCCCCTGAATTGAGACACAGCCTGAGGCTGCTTTGAAAAACACTGAATATGTGGTAAATTTAGTACTATGTGTAAAAAAGACCTGGGTCTGATTTGAAAAATGTTACATTTGTCATGTTCAGAATGTAATTCAGATATGAATCGCATACGTGCAAAAAATGAAATCTGCTTTGGGCCCTGTGTATCCTTAAACTCTACTTTTCCAAGCTATCTGCAACAGGTAAGATGATGATTGTTCATAACCTTTTCACAGAACCACATCTAGTGTGCAAAACTTCAAAAGAATTTCTTTTAAAATGCGTTTTTTTTTCAGTCAAAGCTCAGACCAGAGGGTTAAAAAGCAACTTCAAAAGGAGTTTTAAAATTAGTGCACCCTCTGAACAAAAAGGGTCCTGTCATGAATCAAACATGAAACTAAACCCGTAGAATAACTTCTGACTCATGTTCTCCGAGAACACTGATGTGTTTTACTCTAAAATCTTTCTTCATTTCATTCCTAACACGACGTCGGTGTTCAGTCATTTCTTTTAAATAGTAGATCCGCCTTYAAAATAAAAGTTGCCCGCTGATTGGCTGAGGAGCCGAGCGGATATGGGCCGATGTGCCTTCAGGGTGAATATTCATGAAGGAACCGCGTCACCTTTGCGCATCAGTGRTTTCTCATGAGAACAGAATGTATGAAATGCTGATGTAATCTCTTTCACGGCTTTAACCGGAAGATAAAATGTGAGAATAAAATTATTAATAATAATAATAAATCCAGCGGATCGCGGACTGCCAGGGTGCGTAACGGGAAAGTTTGCGCGCGCTCTGGACTTAGATATTTGGAGAGGCTTCTTTTATTATTTATCCGCAGCTGGTTCTCTGAATCGGACTTCGAGTTCTGCAGAGTTCCGCCACTCCTCTTCTAGAAAGTGCGCCAACATCTTTTTTGCTCATCTATTCTCACCTGTGCTACTTCAGGTCATTTGGGTCCGGTTACTCTTGGATCAGAACGTGTCAAACCGGTTTCAGTCAGCGCCCGCCTCYTGGCTGCTGGGTATAAAAGGACGTTTTCACACTCAGCAGGAAGCACGACAGAAGCAGAAAAGCTCGGAACACAGAGAGCAAAGACAACAAACCACTCAGAAAAAAAGATGATGATGCAGCTGCCAGAAACCCAGAACCAGAAGAACTCTCTCTTCAACGCCATGAACCGCTTCATCGGCGCCGTCAACAACATGGATCAGACCATCATGGTGCCCAGCATGCTGCGGGACGTCCCGCTGCTGGAGGAGGACAAGGAGCCGGGCCAGGGCTTCCCGAAGGCGGACGTGGACGAGGGGGACATGTACAGCTACTACCAGCTGCTCAAGTCCATCCGCACTAACATCGAGTGGGGGGTCCAATGCGCCGAAGCCGACGAGAGGCGCAAAGAGGGCATGAAGCTCACGCGCTCCCACTCCTCTGCCTCCACGTCCTCCTCCATGTCCTCACTATCGTCATCATCATCATCATCGGAGGAGGAGGAGGAAGATGAAGACGAGGACCTGGAGAAGCAGTTCCAGTTCCACCTGACCGGACTGCAAGAGGTGCTGTCCAAACTCACGCAGCAGGCCAACTCTCTAACCAAGCGCTACAAGAAGGAGATTGGCATCGCAGGATGGGGCCAGTGAACGCACCACGAGCTGGACTTCTTGTTTTTATTTTGTGAATATTTTTTTTCCCACTTCACTGGCTGAACTGATTTCCTCAGCGGAGCCTTGATTCTGCTGCTGCTGCAGAGGATGCTGCTGCTGACATTTAATGAAAAGCAGCAGTCCTGCAGGCCTGTGCTGTTGGTCTAAACTGATCCTGAGGGAAACATGCTTCCACTAAAGCTCCAAATGTTTTGCACTCGAGAGTTTGTTTCACATTCAGGTCATATCAAATTAAAAATAAAACTATTTAAGCCTATATTTAATGTATTTATTACCTCGTTGTTTGATGGAGAGACTGAGAAGGAGATTCTGTTGGCTTCAATACTGACACAAGATTCACCTGCCTGGTGATGATGTCAGTGAGTTCACATGGATCTGTCACTTTTTTCCTTTAATTTCATGTTTTTATTTTTATTTTTTGTTATTTTTTGTTATTTCGTTGCTCAGAGGGAGGCAGGTGCTCTGTGGATCTGCCCGTGATCTCTTCGTGTCCTACATGGTCGATGAACTGGAATAAACTGATCATTCTTCTGCCAGGAGAATAATGAGGGTTTTCTATGAGATGCTGTCTTTGTTTCTATTGTCATTTGAGTCCATTTAGCATTATAGGTCCATCTGTCAAAACAAGAAATTGCTGTATTTTTGTATGCAGTGTGTGCACTGTTGTTGTTTTTTTTAAAGTCCTGATGTTTCTAAAATAAACTTTTATACCATCTCTTACTCCTCTTGTTGGTGTCATGCATTGATTTGGGCCTGGTTCCAATGTACTGCAAAAACTTCATACACAAAAAATGTGGTTCTAGAAAAGACATAAAATATTTTGAACTCAGAGAGATTAGTTTTCCAGTGAAATTCATTTTTATTATTAAAAAAGGCTTTCAAGCTCAATATTTGGTACAGAAATGAATTTAGATTTTATTTGATTCTTTATTTTAATTATTATCTGAGGAGCTTTCTCAGATCTAAACTTTATATATGTCAGCTTATATGAGAAATCATGTGAYGTAAACCACCCTTATTTTAAAAGATGTTGCTTTTGTTTCAACCTAAGGGAAAAACAAAACAGATTTTCTGTTGTGAGGAAGGGTCCCGTGCATGGCCTCACGCCAGAGCAACTGTGGCTACAGTGTAGCTTACTACCATCAGTGTGTGAATGGGTGATAGACTGTAAAGTACTTTGGAGTCCATAGGGATTTGACAAAGTGCTGTATAGTTTTGACCACTAAGCAACTTTACTAAAGGTTTCAATACATTTAGGAGATGTTAAGTCACTATCAGAGCCTGCTCTATATTTTTTAAACAATTTAAGTAATGTTACATAAAGTATTGATTTGCAATGTCTGTTTAGATGCAAAATTACAATAAAAGTCTTAAACATGAGTTGCACATACAGTATAATAAGGGGTATTATTTGATTGCTGAAACAAATGCATGAGATTTCTTGGGGGAGACTTWTTCTCAAGAAAACTGCAGAAACTTAATAAATGCAATAATTAAGCTGTCTAATACCAATATACTCAGCAACCGCTGTGTGTTTCTGCTCTTATTGAAGATTGCTAAAATATGTTAAAAACAAACAAAAGTCATAAAATTGTCATGAGTTCTTCTCACAGCGGCCTGTCTGAATGAACTCGCTGCTGGAAAAGCATTTTCCATCAGATCTGCTAAATTTACAAGTTCAAGCTTTCCTCTTGAAGTCATGGGAAATTTTTCATATCATCACAACATACAGCGTGATTTTATTTATATTGCCAGGCTAAAATGAACACATGCACATTTTTTTCTTGTAAGATTTGYAATGAGGATTTTCAAGTTACATTTTTGATATAGTCAGTGCTTCATCTAGGAAACTAAATAAAGTGGTCCTAACACCACACAGCTTTAGAAATATTTCTTTATAAATTTCAAGGAGATAAAAATAGATAAAATGCATTTTCATTTTCAAAGATTTACAACAAAAAAGTGCTTAAAATTTCACATTCTTATTTTTCCAACATTTTACCTCAATAAAACTGTAAATAAAGTTGTCTTATCAAACTGTGCAATCTTAATTTTACTTATCTTTTTGTAGCATCCAGATATTCAGATTTGCAGTTGGATTTACTTGTTAGTTTCAGTGACTGTGTTTGAACCGTACTTTGCATGAATGAGCAAGCAGGTTATGACAACAGTATCTTGTCTGTTTAGGCTGTCAAAGAGAAATTGTAGCTCTTGTGGAGGCAAAACAGCCCAAAATGACATCACTTGTTGATGTTTTTGAGTGAATAAATTTGCAATACAGCTATAACCAAACTAAAACAGTAATATTGTTGTTAAGTTTTCCTGACCTTTACGACAAAAAAATTCTTCTGTTGTCTTTAATCTCTCTTCTCTACATGTTTATTGTAATTGTTTCTATCAATAACATGTTTTTTTCTTTTTGTCTCTTTCCAGAAATAGGTGCACCTGGACCAGTTCTTCTGTGTTTGTCTGTCTCTTTCCTGTCCTCCAACCAGCCAGTCGAGGCAGATGGCCGCCTGTCCTGAGCCTGGTTCTGCTGGAGGTTTCTTCCTGATGAGCAGGGAGTTTTTCCTCTCCACCGTTTGCTCAGGATGGGAGACTGTGATGAAGTGATTCAACGCATCTGCTGGCTTCTTCTTAGATTGTTCTTTTCACGTACAGTGCCCTGAGACAACGTATGTTGTGACTTGGAGCTACATAAATAAACTGAATTGAATTGAACTGAATTGAATTATGAAACTGTTCTTCAGACACCAATAATGCTGACTATGTGAAGAACTCCCAACAGGTTCAGGAATGCTGCCTGTCTGCTCAGTTTCTACTGACAACACCTTAAAACTCAGAAACTCAAGAGTTTGTGGAGGAAAAATCTGGAATGTTTTCCATTATTACATGATGTATGTATGTATGTATGTATGTATGTATGTATGTATGTATGTATGTATGTATGTATGTATGTATGTATGTATGTATGTANGTATGTATGTATGTATGTATGTATGTATGTATGTATGTATGTATGTAATTGTAATAGATCTTGAATTAAAATTTCATATAATATAGTTTGCAAAATTTAGCATACTGATTAGAATCAGACTCTTAAAGTATAAAAGAAATAGTTGTGTAAGACAAACAAGTTTAAACTTAAATTATAATCACTAAGTGTTTTTATTATTAAGATATAAAGATTTAAGATGGTAAAATAGAGTAATGTCTGTTCTGTAACATGTTGCAACAACTAGAAATAACAGATTTCATTCTTTGTTGCCTGACTAACCCATAGTGATGAGCTCAAAGGCCTCTGGGTGCAGCTAAACTTTCAGGAACACAATAAAATTCAGTAGAACACACCTATCCACACTTCAATCTCCACCTGTTCTGCATATAGAAATTAAACAATATGCCAAATTCCAAGAAAGAATTTTTTTTATTAATTAAATTTCTTTAAGTGGAATCCCATTAGTGGAATAAAGGAATACCTCAGTATGTTTTTCCTCACACTGACACTACACAAAAAAGACAGCAATGTCATGTTATTGCCTCTGTTTGTACGCATTTATGCGTTAGCAAAATATTTCAGGAACCCACAGATGCATATAACACAGTAACCAYTACGTCTCTAAATTTGTGATGAAGTGGACTCAAAAGAGGCAGCAATTTGGTAATTTAAAATGATTTAATAAATGAAAACACAATCAAACAAGCAAGAAAGAAAACCAGGAAAAGACTGGAGATTTATGTACAAGTTGAGATCATTACAGATGAACGAAAGATGTGTGGGACAAAACACATAGGGAACTTTGGATAAAACACTGCTTGGGATTATGGATTAACAAACATAAAAATGCCACGCTAAACAGATAAAACACTGGTGAGTAACACAGAGAAAAACAGGCAAAAAAATAAATTATTCACAAACCCATAAMTGTGACATTTCATGCATGTTCCTAGAGTGCAACAGGCTTAAAGAACTATAGCAAAAAGTATCTAAATGTGATCTGAGAGGCATCCTTCTGTGTTAAAACCACCTAAGCAAACTTTTGGCTGCTCACTGTTGTTAAACAATACTTTAWGTTATTCAAGCTTTTTGCAGTTAAATAAATTGGAGCTGTTATGTTGGAGCTCTTATTTTAAAATACATTTTTATGATCATATGAAAATAGTCAGGTAAACTAAAGGTGTGAAAAAGCAGCCAATCATGTTGGCTACTAGTAATATTTTCTGTAAATTTGTGGATACATTCTTAATAAAATTTATTCTCAAAATGTAAAAAGCAGAAACATGAATKACTTTTTGAAAAACTAAATTCTACCATTTTATTACAACAAAAACCTTATTTTGGTACTTATTAAAACAAGGGGATTATGGWGATTTKTAACTGATGKWTTAGAAACTACAGCCTAATGTTTTAGAAACTCAGTATGTCAGTAACAGAATTTAAAAACTACATTTAAAAGCTAAATATGCAGACTTTCTATTGGCATTTAATGATTTTTATTTGTTTTTTAAATTAGGAAGGAAGTTTCAGTGGAAAAAAAATCTCACAAAGCAGAGTTTTTCACGCAATTAAAGGTTTGTCAAAACCTCCTTTTTATCCCTTTTTGCGCGCCGTAGAAACAGGAAGCACGAGGAAGAATTCAGCCAAACGAAAACAAACTGAGGAGAAGTAATCACATGAAAGTGTCTTAAAATGAATAGTCAGAGTTCTGCGACAATGAGCAACAAATCACGCTGCGTGTTTTTTAATACAGACTCAGAAGACTATCGATGTGTAAGTAAGCCCCTTTCAGTTGTAGCTGTTTGGCAAGTTAGCTACATGCTAATGCTCACACGAATCTGATACCATGTTTGGTGGACTAWTTAGGTGCTTAAACGGAGCTCTGACACTTGCATATGTCTAGRTGATAACACAGACGTAGTTTTAACTCACATTAATTGTCTTTTGTCTCTATGTCCTGTTTGATAAAGTTTATTTCCTGTTAAAGTCGAAAACCCAAACCTTACAGAAACAGCTGATGAAAATGTAAGAGCAGAAAATCCAGGTTCCAGGGACTTGTATCTTGTTCTGTCTTGACTGCAAAATGTCACGTCTATTTGAGGCTCCGTAGGTATACATAAACGTGCAAATATTTGAACAATGATGTCCCCTAACCTATAAAAATATAACCCAWATGAGCTTTTTAGATTAGATATGAGTACAATTCTGTTGATAAAACATTCATGCAGTCACATAGAAAAATCAGTGTTAAATTGTAATTCCATTAAAATAAATTGTTTTCATATTTCACAATAAAAGTCCTCTYAGAGTGCTGTTTTAAACAGGTCAATTCAAACCTATTTGTAGTCATTCTCATTTTAATATGTTATTAGAGAGGAGGAACTGTATGGGTTCTGACTACAGTAGAGATAAAGAGGAGCTTTATGCAAAATCTCACATATTTGCATCAAATGAATTGAATATTTGCTGGGTTATTTTTTTTTCCTGATGGAGCAGCAGACACATGATTGGAAAAGTCACACGTACTGCAAAAATAAGAGACAATTAAATTCTCATAAAAGCAACTTGGTTAGGGATAATTTTTCAATGGTTCATGTGTTCATGAATTTATGTTATTTAGTAGAGATGAGCTAAAAATAGTTTAGCAAAATGCTTTTTACAAGTTTAATCGTAAWTGAAGTCAATATTGTGATATATTACCAACTGAACTGATTGAATGTGATTAATCAACTATAAAAATAATCGTATGTGGCAGCTCTATAGTCAACAAGCTGCAAAATGTTAACTAACACTGTATTTTATTAACTTAATTTTTTGATTATGATTATTGATGCACACATGCACATACCAAATATTCTGCATTACATAACAGTGTGCACTCACTGCTTTTGGTTATGTTTTTATTTAATTTTTGACATTTCTAAGATTAGAGAGTCAGTCTGACCAAGTTCCTCATTCTGAACATTATTATGGTTTCTGGACAGAACACATTTACATGGATCTGTGTAAAAACTGTTACTGTTGATTTTTGCTGTTTCATAACAAATTCATGATTTTGTGTCCTGTTGGCATAAAGTTTAGTTAAAGTAAAGTAATAGACAGAATAAGGTCTTAGTAAAACAAAATAATAACTAAAATAAAAAGCAGTCCACAACTTTAGGTTTATGCAACACTTTGAGATTCTTGGAATATTCCAGAAATGGGCGTTCCTGCTGACTCAGCGATGTTCTTTCACTCATGATTGCAGAYTGTCAGACTGATCGCAGGAAGATTTTTATTTTTTATTTTTTGTCTCGATTATCTCACAGATTTTTACCATAACAACGATGCTACGATCTGAGTGTCCCTTCTCTCTGCTTTGCATGCGAGACGGCTGCTGGCCTTACCTCGTCCCCTGAAGCCGAAACCGAGTCACACATTTGTCATTCCCATCATTCCTTCGCTTTTTTTYCCCCTTCCACTTTCCTTTGGTCTCTGGGTTATTCGAGTTTAACAAATATGCAAAGCCTCGGTTTCTTGCCTCATTATCACATCGGCATGCATCTGTATTGCACGTCTCTCAGCTGTCACCTACCAGCGCCTCTTTGTTTACGGCATGGTAAAATAGGTTGAGTACGTGCTAACGTGACATTCACAGACACCTTGGAGCTCACGTCTCAGGTGTCAGTACGTTGCAGATGTTTGTGTTTCTTCTGCTTGAGTTCCCCGAGTGCAAGTTTAATTTTGTTATCCCTCCAGTCTTCGGCATGTTTGCCCGTACACAAGCACACACAGCAGGCAAAGCTTAAACAAATGGCAGACTTGTCAGCTCGGTGGTGTCTAAGCTTTTGATTATTTTGATCACAGTGCAATATTTGCATTGCACTTCTGAATGTGTTTCCAGGGTGTTTTACCTAAAAACAAATGCAAATCACAGGGCAATTCAGCTAACCACTTTAATATGTTGTTGGTAGGAACCATGGCATAATCAATTGGTTTTAATTTGCAGGTGGTGATTTTATCAGTAAAACGAGCCACTGGAACCTTCTCCTTACTAGGATGGTAAATATTCTTTTAAATTTTGTTTTGCTCTAATAATTTATTGTGTTTTAAAGCCACATTTTAAATTTACCCCTTATGAAAATGCACATTGAAAAGCACAAAGCTGAAATTGATGAGCAACAACTTTTTTTTGCGTGTTTCAGGCAGTAAACATCAGCAAGGATGCTTTCAAAAATAAAGGTCAAAATAAAGCTGGCTGGATTTGGTTTGGGTCCAATTAAGGTGCTGGTTTGTTGAAATAAGGAAAAAGTATTAAACTCGAGAGTTCAAGGCATAAAACCTCTCAAAATTATTAAAATGTTATAATTTTGTTCAGTCTTCATTCAAGTTTTTTTTAAAAAAGCAGTCCACCATCACAAAATGTTCTAATTGTCCTCCACTAAATAGACTAACACGTACACTAACACGTACACGTACAGCAGCTTTTCTTTAAAAGGACTTGGTTGATTGAAATTTGACTCCAWGTATTTAAGCCRAAATGTGTTGGAATGATTTTTCACTGGCCTAGAGAAMTATTTTATGAAAATGAGAGTATTTTAACTGTTTTACAGATTTAAAAAGATCATCTTATGAGAATTAATGGTGTCATGGCTGTTTTGGTAAAAAAAAAAAAAAAAATAATAATAATAATGTGTGGAATCTGTTCAAACTTTGGAGTGTGTGTGAATCACTCTCTGCCACTATCACACTCTGATCTTAGCTCAGCGTCTGTAAAACTGACTCCATTGTAGCCATTTTTGTGTTTGCTAATGTCGATTAGCTTTGGCAGCCATCTTGAATAGGACTGACTTCAAAAGTCAGTYAGTTCCAGATGTTCATCAAATGATTGCTTTCCAAAACTTTGATTAAAATATGTCCAGTTAATGAGATATTTTACTAAGAGCCCGGCAAACAAACACAAAGGGAAAAACATTGTCACCGACGTTTTACCTTTTTCACAGGAGGTGAAAATTTGCTTTATGTATTTATTGAAGGGTGAAAATAGAATGTAAATATAGGCTGAATTTAGGACTTTTTATTTAACTTGACAACTAAAGTGAAACAGTCTGAACTAGATTGGTGAGATAACTGAACTCAATGCCAAAACTGATAAGAAAACAAGAATCTGACAGGATGCAACTAAAAACTGTAGACTGTGCACACGCTGAGGGACGGTAATGACAGATTGGTTTCAGGTGTGATGATTAGAAATTAGGACCAGGTGTTAAAGATGAGCAGAACCAGGTAACTGAGACATAAGAATAAACAAAGACAAATTATCAGAACCAACAAATAAATCAGGAAAAATTGTAGACCCTAATATTTTTTTTAGTTTATAATGTCAAACTGGAGTAAATGGGTGCAGTAGCAAAAATTTTAAAGCTTTTTGGCAAAAGTTGGATTTTAAATATATTCTGTTATCAGTTTAACAGAGTTTTTGTCTATTTAGTCATCCCAAAAGTTAAAGGGTCAAATCTTTTGGCCTCAAATAATCCCCAGAGCATCAAAAACCACTTCTGTATTATATTTATTTTAGAGAAACCCAAAATGACATAAAGACATGTTTACTCAACTGATTTAAATAGTCCACCTTTGTTGAGGCAAAGTTTTAGGAGTAAAACACTACACAATTATTTTCAAATTCAAAATAAAAAAACAAAAACAAAACAAGTTTTAAATAGAAATTGACCAAACAAATTGAAAAAAAWTCCCATAATTTTGGGAGAATCTGTGCTTTTTTTTTTCTTGACAAGTGAAAAATGTGAATTTTAAGGTCTGAAACTGCGAGAAAAATTCACCTTTTGATTTCAGTTTGACTGCAGTCATAAYGAACTGAACTTTATGGCCATAACTAATTACGTGCTAATTGTAGGTTTTCAGCTATGATGTTTCCGAGCTTTTGCTTTGACAGCTGTAAACATATTTCTTGTCAGCTGTAATTAAAGCCACAGACAGTGAAGGAACAGAGAGTGTACTGTAGTGACATCAGTAGGAGCAAAGTTGCTAACTGCAAACCAAATTCATGCTTCTTGCAGCAGTCTACTCATTTAGGCATATTGTAGAAATTATCTGTGATATTTGAGCATGCAGTGTTTAGTCGGTTGTAAATAATGATAGTAACATCAGTGCACTACAGGAAAGGACCTTCCAAATGTTCTGCCTCTGCCTCAGATCCTGATTTTATCCAGTCTCTCTTGTTTCATTCTTTGTTCACTTATTTAGAATTTTCACCATAAATCTTTTAATTCACCTGCAGAATTAGGACTGGGCAATATGGCTTAAAAATGTATTGTGATACAAGTGTTTCATATCACTCTATAGATAATTATTGATTATTTCTGTTTGTTTTTTTAATTTGAATTAAGGACCAGGGTGAAAAGTCTYATTAATACTGCCAAACTGATGATGTGACCTTTCCTCATTTAGCCACAATTTCCTCTCGAGCTGTTGAAATCATTTTCTCCTTTCACTCCACATTCTTTTATATTTTTAAGCAGCTATGAGGCACAGTGGAGAAACATGAAACTGCTACTGTGCATGTTGTTGCCAGCTTACCAAAGAGTGAGTGATTTGGTTGATGCCACCAATATTGCTTAGCTGTGCTATGATAGGTGGAGCAGCTGAGAAGGGGGTCTCTGCAGTCACTATGTAGGAATTTTTTATTTTATGGGAGGAGTTTGTCCAAGACATGATTAGTCTGTTTGAATTTTGAGGACATAATTTGTTAAAGACGTGATTGGTTGGATTGTAGGCTGTGTATTGGCAAGAATTTGGCCATACGATACAAATCATGACAGAGGGGTCACGATACGATATATCCCGATATATCCTGATATATCCTGATTTATTTCGATACTGTAAACAAGGTGATATA
>NW_013954897.1:0-233 GCF_001266775.1 Austrofundulus limnaeus
ATATGTCCTGCTGTCCTCAGAGGTGTCCTATAACAATCTAACATGTCCTGCTGTCCTCAGAGGTGTCCTATAACAACCTAATGTGTCCTGCTGTCCTCAGAGGTGTCCTATAACAATCTAACATGTCCTGCTGTCCTATAACAGTCTAACATGTCCTGCTGTCCTCAGAGGTGTCCTATAACAATGTAATATGTCCTGCTGTCCTCAGAGGTGTCCTATAACAATCTAACATG
>NW_013954897.1:1085-1719 GCF_001266775.1 Austrofundulus limnaeus
CCGAGGATGAATGTTTTACTAAATTAAAATAAAAAGAGAAAAATGGCTAAAACGGAAAGATTGTGACAGTTTTGCCGTAAGACAATTGATGAATAACATCTATGAACAAAACAAAACAAAATGTGACCTAATAAAAACCATAAAGTAAAGAATAAACATGTTCTGCCGTATAGGCTATTAAGATTAGGTGTCATTCAGTCCTTACTTTAAAGACAGTTTCACACATGGGCAACTTTAGACTTTAGTCTGTTTTTCATAGTTCAGTCTGTGTTCTTCAGACCTCGTCCTTCAGTGAGAAATCTGAGGCTGTTATTTTCAGTATTTGTACGTGTTTTGCTAACTGTACGGTCTTCTTTAGTCCGCTTATTGAGGATATCTGGGTTTCTATTTGTTTTTAATTTTGTCGATGCATCTGGATTTTCCCAGTGTTGGACAAAAATAAATGAAACTTCAAGAAAGACTGATGTTTTTATGCATTTAGACCACAAAAGAACAGCTCCAGCTTAGAAACAGAACAAACTCTTCAGACCAGAATTAAATTATTCTAAACTAATGGCTGACTCACTCAAACCCAGGTTGTGATTTTTGACAACTTTTAGTGTAAAGCCAGGTATTAAGTCTACTGTTTGGCATC
>NW_013954897.1:2171-4859 GCF_001266775.1 Austrofundulus limnaeus
GTATAGTACTACCCCCTAACTTTATGGATGATTTTATGGATTTAATTTTACGTATTATACTTGAATAAATATGGTAATCGTGATTAATCGCAATTAAAAGTTTTATTCTATGCCCAGCACTAATTTTTACCTTTATCGTTTCAGTTTATCTAGTTTTCCTCGTGGGTTACACATGTATTATCTAATGATCCAATAATCTAGCAGCAGCCCAGCCAGTTTAATCCCTTTTCCTGTCCTGCTCTGACACTCGAAGTTGTCTCATCATGGGTAAAAACAACCTGCCAATCAAATGAAGCTAAAAGAAAACCTGGCAGTAAAACTTCCCTGAACTACAGACTGATRCTGCTGGTGGTTCAGGGTCCTGATCCAGGCCGGCTGCCCTGCCTGCAGTTCTGGATGATGTTCTGAAGAAAATCACTGCAAAAGTTTTACTCACTTTCACTCCAGCAGTTTTCAGCAGCTCATGAAGAGCTTCACATGTCAAACTGCACCTGACACTTAGTATAACAACACAACGTCTGACACTTAGTATAACAACACGACGTCTGACACTTAGTATAACAACACAACGTCTGACACTTAGTATAACAACACAACATTTGACACTTAGTGTAACAACACAACTCTGACACTGAACTTGTGTCATTCAGGTGATGCTGCATGATGCGTCTGTTTTACAGCTTTTAAAAACAGTTGTGCTCCTGTGAGCTGTAGTGATGCTGCTAGCAGCTCAGACAGCAGGACAGATGTCTATTGAAGGATGCTGCACAGGCTCAATCATGCATCATCARTCATATAATCCCAGCTGTAGACACTGATCACTGCCATTAGCTGCAATTAGAAGAGCCCACATAAACATAATTTACATGTATAAAAAGATAATTACAAATTCATCAACTCATTGAAGTTATAATTATTCAGTTATCCAAAATGTCTTGAACTGATTGGAAGTCAGTCATTAATTATTGACTGACTTCAGGTCCAGTTTGTATTTTCCTTATATAACACCTAGCTGTGTTACATGATTGTTCGGGGTTTCCCCTACATGTAATTGATCGTGGCGCACCGCCACGGCTAAATAAAAGCTGCCACACCTTCAGAGTGAAGGCTTTTTTTCGATCAACGTAAAACAGGGGTTGACACAATCATGTCCGAGACAACCTATTTTCATTTCGGACAACCAGATCCCGCCTCCTGGTTGTCTGGTGGACAACCAAGAAAAAAGACCTCGATTAAAGTTTTCCTCCGTGGCTGTTCGTCATTGTAAAAATGAACGAGAGAAAAAAAACTTGTTAAAGCCGTCCATCTAGGGATGTCTACTGTCTCACTGACGGTTCTTTTATCCAATGCAGAGAACCAGAGTCAAAGTTTTACCCAATCAGAAAAGAGCAGGGCGGGTCGTACCATCCCTTTCTCTGTGGGTGGGGGGGTCAGCTTCCCTCAGCTCAGATGAACACCTCCTGGGAAAGCCCTCAGTAGAGCTGGGCGGTATGACCCAAATTTTATATCAAGGGATTTTCAACAATTACACCAGTTTCACAGTATTTGATGGTATTTTTTTTCCTCACAGCTCAGCTGATAATAAAATGTACAAACTTTGTTTATTGACTTTTTTCTTTTACTCTACCTCTGTATCACTGTTTCCCTCCTCTTGTACATCTTTTCTTCTTTGCCTGGTTGTAGACAGTAATCATGCATTTAGGTCCGATCGTGAAGGGTTGAGAAAAAAATCATTATCTGGTCTATCGTTGCGTGTTAATAAAACTTAAAAGGACGACTCACCTTGCACACCAGTCAATGTCGCTACATTACAAAGCTACTTCCCCCCGGGCTTTTCACAATAGAAGCACGCTAGAGTCTCCACGCATTAACGTCTCCATTATAACGTTAAATCTAACTGTGCACGTCACTGAAGAGTTGTTTACTATTCAGTGATGGTGAAAACGAGATGTTTTTTTACGTCAGACCATATAAGCGGCTGAAACAAACCAGCCGCCGCCAGTTGTTCCTACAATAACGTTAGCATGCTAATGCGCTTAGCGGTGCTGCGAGGAAACGTGTCCCCAGGGAAACAGTTCATTGGCGGCCGCGACGAAACGTTCCGCACGTGTTCAGGCTATTTCAACTGGTATTCAGAAAAGTCATATCATAACAAAAATAAAAGCCGGTTTTCGGTACAAAACGGTATACCACCCAGCACTGGCCCTCAGCGTTTCCTGGACTATTTTCCACCGAGGATTATGTAGAATTTTATATATATCACTGTGTGTTCACGAGCACAACAACCAGCGACAGATCAGCTGACTGTTTTTWAAGCGAGGGCTGAGAGGCAGTTTGACCRCAGCTGCTGCACCTGTCCACCTGCAGCACGACTCCGACCAGCCCGGGACTTCAGAGTCCACATGTCAACCCCTTCAGACGGTTACTTGAATAATGAGCATAAAAAATCTGTATAAATCACACGCTGGTGGAGGCGGACCGCAGCTGCACAGAGTGAGGGTGGGGGGTCTTGTACGTGTCTACGTTTGACTTAGTTATTTCTAAAATCACAGGGTTTTCTGAGTCAGCTTCAGGTGTTTGTAGTTAATCATAATATCTTCTAAGGTGTTCAGGTGTTTCAATGCCTTTAAATTACACAATAATTTTACTGGATAAACTTGTCAGTTTGGTTAAAAAACAGTTTTATAT
>NW_013954897.1:5428-6790 GCF_001266775.1 Austrofundulus limnaeus
ATATATCAAAGCTCCTCAGTTGAAAACACTACAATTATAGAAAAGACTTTTAAATACCTCTTTCCTCAGTAAGTCTTCAGTCCTAAGAACTCTAAGCTGTAACTTTTAATAAGGTCATGTACACAGAATACTACTATTTAAATAAAAATGTTTGAGCTGTAAGCAGAAAGCCTGTGGATGTTGGATGTTGATTTTTGGTCTCTATTTCAGAGGATGAGGAGGAGAACGAGGAAGTTTTACTCAAGCAGCTCCTAAAACTGTCAACCTGCTGACTGAGAACATTTGGATATACTGTAGTAAACTTTGTATACATATACTTGTAAAATTAAATTTCAATTTCCATTTAGCCCCCTCCACCACTCATGAGAGGTCACCACACCACCACGGTTAAAACAAGTCTTAGGGGAAACTCTGATTGTTATATGACATTAAAATTCATTATAAATAATATTATTTATTGTAATAAAAATGAAAAAAWTCTGACTCTAAAAGCTTCAGCAGCATGAATGTTGTCTTCAGGTGGGACACCCTACTGGACAGGTCTTTAAGGGCTGACTAAGATCAACACATTTCTTGGAGGTTGGACACAGCAGACAGTAACAACACAATCCTATGAAGAAAACACTTAATGACAACAACAACAAATGCAAATTTCTGTCTGCCCCACCACATATGCATTCCTGGAACTGGCCCTGGTTCTGCTCTGTATTTACTGTACCTCGTCTGCAGGCTTCATGCAAAGCTGAAGGGAAATGTGTGTGACGTGCACGGACGTGTGCTCCGCTCTGCAGCAGCAGGTCCAGACAACCAACACTCCCCGAGGCGCAGCAGTTGAACAAAGGAGTGACGCCATCAATGGTGGCAGCGTTCACCTGCAGACAAACGTCCACATGAGCACGTTGTCCTTGTGTTCTTATAAAACAACTGTTTAATGTGCCTCAAAAACACTTACATTAGCTCCAACAGCTAACAACGCTCTGACACAAGCTAAGTGTCCTGACAGGCAGGCTTCATGGAGAGGTGTCACRTGATCCATGGTGACGGTGTTAGCATGATAGCCCTGCAAAAAAAAGATGCATACAGTATGATATAAAACCTATAAAAACTGTTTCCACTCATGCAAATGTGTATCAACTCATAAATATATTTACTATTGTTTAGCATGAAAGTACACACATGGAAACGCTGAATATCACTGGACTACGGGCAGTTTTAGGACAATAATCTCTGGTTTGGACCTGAGGCTGAGTGTCGCTCTTTTAGTGCAATTCAGTTCAATAGAATCCTTTTTTTACAAARTCAGAATGTGATGTAAAATGTAATACAATAAATAATGCAATGATAATCTTACATTTTCGTTAA
>NW_013954897.1:10014-11406 GCF_001266775.1 Austrofundulus limnaeus
GAGTTCAAGTTTTTGTTTTATTTGAAGATTATTGTTTGAATTATTTTTTTAAAAGGGGGCAGATATTAATAAGATTTTTTTCTTCTTTCTGCTACCTTTTTAAAAAGTGGATTTTATTTGATGTATCCCCTTTAAAGGTAATTTAAAATTAAATGGCAGCAATTCATCTACACAATAATCTAATCCAGGTTTCTGTGTCCCTCTGTGATGAACCATGTTTTCTGTGGACAAACATCAGGAAGTAAAGAGAGCAACTGTTGGACTTGTTGTCCCATTCTTCTCTGATGGAAGATCCTAAAGTCCTGGCTCTTCTTTGCTCTTGTTTCATGAAGCATCAAATATTTTCAGATGGTGAGAGGTTCAGGATGCAGCCTCTTCAGCCATGGAGCCATGCTGTTATAATGGATGCAGGATGTGGTTTAACATTGTCTTCCTGAAATATGCGATATTATATACCCATCATCCACATTTCCTTGAGCTGTTTGTGTCCTGTTGATGTAGTAAACAGTAGTTTCATCCATGTGTGTGACATTGAGTCCGAGGTTTTCCTGTAGTCTGTAGGGTTTTGTGTTTTCATCATCTCCCTGTGTGTTTTACCTCCTGTCATTCTCTACTCTGGCCACGCCCACATTACCTGATCCATGTTCTCCTCTGTCCTGTCTCCACTCCCTTGTTGGTTCATTGTGTTTAACACCAGTTTGATTTTGTCCTTCTATGCTCATTTGACTTGTTCTTACCCCATCCTCTTGATGACCTGTTGCAGCTGATTCAATTCATTGCAAAAGACCTGGTTTACTGGAGAKTTTGTCCATTTAGCAGTCAGATTTATGCAGTGTGTGTGTGACGGTCATACCTGAGTCAACAGTGTGCGCAGGGCGAGCAGACGGCCCTGAGAGGCTGCTTCATGAAGAGGAGAGCGATCTGCCCAGGACCCTACACACACACACACACACACACACACACACACACACACACACACACAGAAAGAGAGACACTAACGTTTGTTCTTCTATACTCATGGGGAGTTTGCATTGACTTCCAGTGTCCTGATGCATCTCATTAATCCAGGTAGAAAAAATCAAAATGGTAAATGGACTGAACTTATAGAGCGCTTTTCAAGTCCCTCCGGACCCCCAAAGCGCTTCACACTAACAGACATTCACCCATTCACACTCACATTCACACACTGATGATGGCAAACTACACTGTAGCCACAGCTGCCCTGGGGCACACTGACAGAGGTGGGGCTGCCATGCATCGGCGCCACCGGACCCTCTGACCACATCCATCATCCATCCATCCATCCATCCATCCATCCATCTATCATCCATCCATCATCCATCCATCATCCATCCATCATCCATCCATCATCCATCCATCATCCATCCATCA
>NW_013954897.1:13223-17011 GCF_001266775.1 Austrofundulus limnaeus
GACTGAAGAAGTATCTTGGAGGAGAGATGAAACGTTTCATTAGAGAAGAACCATCCAGAGGACCTACTGATTTTTTCTTTTTGATTGACTTCCATTCATCAACTGGTCATTTCTACAGCCTAAACCTGACCCCTAATGCTGAACCTAATTCAAACTCAATTCACACCTTAGTCCTAAACCAAACCCTGATTCATCAGTGGTATTTCCCTCAAAGGGGACCGGGTTTTTGTCCCCAATAGGAACAGTGGGTCCTCACCAGGTTGTGTGTACTGGGAAAATGGTCAAAAACTGTTCCCACCAGATGGCAAAACATGTACAGACACAGACACACACGGGAAGACAYGCACACTACAAAGAGTCAAGAACACTGAGCATAAAAGGAACAAAACCAGATCCCTACACTAGTGTTTTTTGTGGAACCAACTTCTAGTTTCTGTCTGTGAGGCTGATACTCTTGTACTTTTAAAACTAAAGACGTCACCAGGAAGAGTAGATACAGGGAACTGCTACTAAGGATTCAAATAAAAGAAAAACAAKGAYTTTCCTTTTTGATCAATCATATAGTCAGGGTTKCTTTCCTGACTTATACCTATTRTTCCTTRGTTCTGCTGCTGTAGGTTGAGACCAGAGATGGGCAATCCTGGTCCTCGAGGGCCACTATYCTGCATGCTTTACTTCTTTCTCTGCTCCAGAACACCTGATTTTAAGAAATCAGAGAAACAAGTATAACATACAGGATTGTGCTTTTGAGGACCAGGATTGCTCATTCCTGACCGACTCATCCACTCGCCATGTTTATCCATGCTGCTGTCGTTACTCCACAGTTTTCTCTTTTTCTTCCCACAGAAACCACACCTGAACCAGTGTTTGTGTCTCCTGTTCCCTCAACTCCAGTTGGTCAAGGAAGATGGCTGTGTTGAAGCCTAGATCAGGTTCTGCTGGAGAGGATTTAATCATTTCCTGTGTTGAAAACATGTCACTGGAAGGAGGATTGAGACAAAGTGAGGATTTGACCCAATCTGATCTGTTGACTTCCTTCAAGGAGACATATGATGCTTTTAAATCCTTCTWWTTCACATTTAAATCCTTCAGTTGGGGTCTAYATAAAGTGGAACTGCAATGCTTCWGTCCAAATTCCTMTTCRTRAAGCCAAATTATGTAACAAAATTGGGCTCCAAAATTTAATAAAACCAAATTAAAACCACTGTATGTAATATTGACACAAAATGTAATAAAATCCTTGAATGCATTTTGNGTAGATAATTAGTTATTAGTGGTACTGCATTTTAATTTTAGAAAGTGCAAATCTGCTTATGAATTATAAAAATTAATAAGACCGCTAAAGCGCAAACGAAACATTTAGGTCCGCAATTAGTGGATTTGGGCTTTAGCGGACTGGTGCCCACCACTGCTGTTTACTAAGAAATTGTCCCATTTTTAGGAAAAACTAAAGTAGACATATGATGCTTTCAAATCCTTCGGTTGGGGGTCTATATGAAGTGGAGCTGCAATGCTTTGGTCTGAACTCCTCCTTATTGTAACCCCACAAGCCTTGCACCTTTTCTGAGGTGTGTCTCAGATCAACTCGTTTTGAGGCTGTTTCTTTAAACCCAAACAAGTAGCTTTGCWCCCCGCAGCCCCTCCAGCTTCCAGACCAGTTCATTCTAGGTTGATAGAGGGGCTTACAACTATATATCTGCACAATAGTAGTAGCAATAGTCCAGAAAACGTCACAGGAAATAGAGAAAGCTGAACAGGTTAAAAATGTGACCTGAACAGAGTACAAATATAGCTACGCAGCACCAGGAGAGACTAAGTAAAACTATTCTTAACTTCTTAAGACTCTAAGTACACAACAAAATGTATTTAACAGTTAAAAACAGGAAACAGTTTGTGCAGGTAAAAGATGTAAGATCTGAACTCTGCAACATTACATGTGGGGTTCCTCAGGGTTCTGTACTTGGACMAAMGTTATTTATTTTATATCTAAATGATTTAATATGTGTGTCAGGGCTTCTTAAATGTGTATTATTTCCAGATGATACTACATTTTTCTGTTTAGGAAAAGATATNCAAAAATGTAATTAATTCAGAAAATMTTTTCAGGACCCCACCTTGATGTTTCAGGACCCTACTTTGGGTCCCGACCCCAACTTTGGGAAACACTGCTCTACAGTATGTCCCACAGGGAGGTGTCCAGGAGCCACTTCAACTGGCTCCTCTGGATGTGAAGGATAGCAGGGTTGTATAAAGTACCACAACGTGATACTTGAGTAAAAGTACAAGTATCTTATGAAATGACTTTGGGAAAAGTTTCCTCTGAGTAAAAGTCTTAAAGTATCTGATTTGTTTTGTACTTAAGTATCAAACGTACATTTTTGACAGAAAATGTACTGAAGTATTAAAATTCAAAGTATTAAGTAAAAATGAGCGGTTAGATTTTTGAAACACATTTACTGAGAGGTGACCTCTTAATAAACAACATTTTTAAGGCGTGCAGCTGTGATGGGTTGTGTACAAACTAATACAATGTCGGTCAGTATTATTTATACTTCTCATCCAACCACACTTAAATCCACTCTATGAGCCACAGTTTATCAGCACAGTATTTTTTACTTCACTGGCCAGAATGTGATAGGAGAAACAACTTTCTATTTTCTTACCTTTYTAAAAAGTACAATGAGTAGAAAGTAGATAATTGTGTAAAAATGCAAGGCTGAAAAATAATTACTCAAGTAAAATACAAATAAACAAAATTTCCAGTGAAGTACAGTAACAAAGTATTTATAGGGAAGTCCAGCTACCCTGTGAAAAACCCACCAGGACCTCCTGGACTCAAAGTCCTGTTCATTTATTTAGAATTGTGTAAAATGCTGAAATGATTAAACTAMAAGTTTTGTCTGATTTTTACGTATCTTGTTTTATTTTGTAGTAAAGTTGTAACAACAGGATAAAGCAGCTGTTTACCCTACAAACCCTCACTTCAGTGATTTTTCTGACAAACATATTTTAGACACAGCAGATCTGACACTAGATTTATTTTATTTTTTTACAGAACTTGATTGAATTTGTTCCCCAACACAAAAACTACACATATGTGTAAAAGTGTCATATGATGAGTGAAATGTCAGACACAAAGGTGACAGTTTGCTCTAACAGGACTCCTGTAAAAACAAACAGTACTTCAGACCATTTACACTTTCTGCTTTTATATAAAACTGTAAACTTTAGTGAACACAACATTTGTGCTGCACTTTAACACAAACAGGTCCACTCTGCATCCTGTCTCTTTTATAAATGATAATTATAAACCGTAGTTTACCTGGTGACAGCTCAACTCTACTGGACCCTGCTGGTCACCAACACACGTGACGTCACCATGTTCAGAACCAGAACAGCTCGGTACTGAGGGACCCACCTTGACTTGTTAAAATCCCCCAGCAGACCCGCTTCCTCTCCGGGCTGGGAGTGGGGAGCTGGTCCGGTTCTGCAGCTCTTTTCCGGGACATGTCTACAGTTGTGGACAGGAGCTGACCGGTTCCTGTGGTTCTGTGCTGCAGTGCAGTTACAGGCTGCAGCAGGGGGCGGAGCCAGGAGAGCAGGGGGCGGAGCCAGGACGAGGACTGTTCTGATTGGTTGAAAGGTTTTGTTGTTTTTCTTGTCCCAGGCACGTGGCCAGCTCACATGTCCAAATCAGCTGTTCTAAATACAGACTGTGTGTGTGTGTGTGTGTGTGTGTGTGTGTGTGTGTGTGTGTGTGTGTGTGTGTGTGTGTGTGTGTGTGTGTG
>NW_013954897.1:18011-21381 GCF_001266775.1 Austrofundulus limnaeus
TGTATATGTAATGCCTGTAGTTCACCAGCAGATGGAGTATCTACTAAAGTGAGTAGGCTACTGAAGCACATAGACGAAGCAAATAGAGGAAGATAATAACGAACTTTTTACAAAAGCAAAGGCAAGCACTCGGTAAAAGCAAAACAGACAATAGCGCCTGTAAAATATCATATATGGTCTACCATTTAAGTGAAAAACAAATCATTAAAAATTTACAATCTAGGTAGAGCTGCCACAAAGCTGCAAGAATCTATCATTATACAAATAGCCAATCCAGGAACAGATAATACAAAAACTGAAATTTATAGACCAATCCCATTATCTTCAAATGTAATTAATTTATAGATTGACCGGAAAAACACACGTAGATAATTAGACATAATACAATATCAAGCTTTAGGAAAGTGCAGTAGCATTTAGAATCACAAAATGCAGCAGCAGTAAGCAATGAAATGAGACAAATTAAGTATTGGGTCAAAAATAAAGGAAATACACCGGAACATCCAMCATTAGACAGTTTGAAACAAAGCTGGGAGAAGAAAAATAAAGATGTAAAAAAAACATTGTTTTGGGGATCCCCCCCCCCCAACAAATTAAGTTTAAGTCGACAATTTAGACATTATTCCTATTGCACCATTATCACCAATACCACCATGAATTCTGCCAGATGCAACAGTTGACATTACACTCCAGAAGATAATGAAATACAGAAAATTAGTTTGTTATTCATATACAATACAGGATTATATCAACTACCATTATAATTATGAACAGATATATAAATCCAAAACATCAACATGGAAAGTATGTGTGTAATATATAATACCCAAATTAAAAACAGAAGTAAGGAAAATAATTACAAAAAGTATCGGTACAGGGGAGATGTTAGCTGGGTAGAATACACAAGAGAAGAGTGTAAAAACAGTGTTGTTCAAAAATGTTATGTCTGAATAAATACAGGAATCCACTGGATTTATACTCAATACTTTATTCTAAATCTTCTGATTCCAATCAGGTACAGCACAGCATTCAGCACAGGACTCAGCATCAGACCTTGAGCTGATTTTAGGAAGCCCAAAAAATGCAACCCAGTCTGTCCAGGCTGGATCTGAACAGAGACTCCGCACAACAATAACAACTTCTAAAAAACATCATAATGATTCAACCTCTTTAATCATTTCAGTCTCTTCCTTCCCTGAAGGTAACATCTTTTACGTCAGATATCATAACGTAACACATTTTTGTTTAGGCTACAAACAGAACATACACACACCAACTCTCTCTATCTGTTTCAGCCTTAATGCTGCAATGATCTGAAAGTATACAAAAGCAAAATTGCATCAAACATTTAGTTAATCAGTTACAAAATTCCCTTCAAGGCCATTAAAAACATCCATCTGTTCAGATTCAAGTTCAACACTCGTAAGTTTGCAGAAGTCACTCAGATAGCCAACAACATATTTCATCCATCTATTTCTTTCCACTTATCTGGGGTTGGGTCGTAGGGGCAGCAGTCTAACACAGACTTCATTGGAAATAAAACAAACATTATTCAGAATACAAATGCTGAGACGAACAGTAAACTTTTTATGGATACCAGCACTAGGGGGTTTGAGAAAATGAAGCAGCAGACAGAGCAGCAAAACAAGCAACAAAGGATAAAATCAGTAAATTAGTAGCTACATCAGAAGTAAGCTCTATTGCCAAAGAAAAAGTAAAAAAAGTAATGGCAAAAACACTGGGAAGAAAACAGCAAAGGACAGATGTTTTTACAGGATTCAGAGACAAGGGAGAAATGAGAACGGGAGGAAGGAACAGAAGAGAAGAAAGATTAATGTGGGGCGGCTGGGGCAGAGTGGTTAGGGGAGTCGTCCTAAAACCAGAAGGTCACCGGTTCGAACCCCCGTTCCAGCTGTCTCAGTTGTAGTGTCCTTGAGCAAGACACTTCACCCCTGATGCCTCTGATGTGTCCCATCAGTGTATGAATGTGATTGGCACTGGTTAGTCTCCCTAGATGATTGTACATGTTAGCTTTGTAGGAGAACTTGTAGAGGTCTGTGTGAATGGATGAATGAGGCACAGAATGTAGTGTGAAGAGCTTTGAGTGTCCTGGTTTGACAGAAAGGCGTTATATAAGTACAGTCCATTTACCATTTACCATTATAAGCAGACTTAGATTTGGACACAATGCACTGAACAACACATTACACAAACTCCCCAAACCAGATACAGGTCAATGTGAGAAATGTGGACAACAAGAAACCATAAAATATGTCATTATAATATGGCCAAAGTATAAACAACATGGAAGATGGATGACACAGGCACTAGAATAAATCCAAGCAAGATTTATTATAATACAAAAAGAAACAAAAGCTAAAGTATCCAGATAATTTTCAGTATATTTTTAAAAAACAACATTCTGAAAAAAACCATAAGCAAATTGCAAATTTGTAGTTTATGTATCTTTGGTTATTCATTCTCAAATAATTATTCTTACTTTTGTGCATTTAAATATAAAATGCATRAAATTAAAATACAATATACATAAAATTTTAAAATAAAACTCAGTAGAAGTACTTYGCTTCCACACTCCAGTGGCAATAGTGCACTCCATGACAAAAAGAAACAAGAAATAAAAGTGTACAGGTTGTTTTAAGTTGTTTTAGGAAAACAATGTTCGACAAAAGAACCTAAACATGTAAAAATGTAAAGATGTATGTACTCATAAGCAGGGTATATTAAATAGCAGTCAAAATGGGTTTAAAGCTAAAAATTCTACATAAGTGGCTCTAATGGAATTGATTAAACACATAGTAATAGCTGTTGACCAAAAGCAGTATTTTGTTAGTGTTTTTGTTTATCTAAAGAAAGCCTTTGACACCACTGATCTCTGGAGTGAGACCGGTTCCAATGTAAGAGATGCAGAGGAAGAAACAATGTTCTCATTCGAGAGTATTCTCAACACAATTGCAGGTACAGTTTGAAATTCTGGTTAATCAGTTTGAACATTAATGAGAAAATAATTTACAAACAAGGCCCTTCCTTGCATTTTCAGAAGGAAGAGCAGCAATCACCTTGGAGGAAATACTGGTGTTTTGGACTGGTGCTGACGAAGTCCCCCCCCTGGGATTCCCTACACGACTGCAGATAGCATTCTTCAATCAAGAGAGTCACAGCAGGCGATTCCCATATGCCTCCACATGCTCCTTGACTCTAACCCTTCCCAGAGGGGTCATGGAAGAGGACGATTTGATGGCCCTGCTTTATGAAGCATTAAGAAGCTCAGTTGGTTTTGGACATGTTTAATCATCAGTTTTTGGTTTTTCATCTTTGCTAAGTTTTTAAAATTTATTTACTTAAGAGTAGA
>NW_013954897.1:22381-23811 GCF_001266775.1 Austrofundulus limnaeus
AAGCAGGAGGAAATAACATGCAAACACGAAAACACTGAGAGCAGCYTCAGCTGCGTCACACAGTCATGTAGTGTACTGTGCCTTTAAGAAAATCTGAACGCGCCTCCGAGCGTGAGCGCGCCTTTTGTTCAGTCCAATTTTCCATCTCGCTGTGTTGACCTGTTCGCATCTCTCTCGCTAAATAAACCTTGTCCAGAAGCTGAAGATATCGTCATTTTTGCATTCCTGTGTTCGCCGAAGGAGTATTTTAACATGCAACATTCAGGCAAGACACCCTCTGATTTTCCAGCAACCCAGCCGCCMCACCAAGCAGACGAGAGAGACGGAGGGGAACAGCCGCCGACAGACCACAAGTGAACCGGGCCGGACACGGCATAAATGGCGTCAACGAACAGGCCTGTAAAGTCTTAAAAAGGTTAATATCGAATTAGCAGGGGTTTTTACTGGCCATAATTATCTCTGTTTTTTTATTTTTATGCCTTAGGGACTCAGGGCGGTTCATATGAGGTTTTTGTCGGCCGCTCACAGCGATGGGCTCTGTCTAATGTCTGGAGTTCTGTCTTTGTTTTGTTTTTCGTGTGTCCGACCTTGCTAAGTTCTTTGTTATTTTTTTGCGACGTGTTCTCCGCCGCAGGGGGTTAAGTGTGTGTGTACTCTCTGACGGTTTATGTGTAATGTACGCGTACTTTTGAAGAAAAAGTGTTTGAGATGCATCTCTTATGTTGAGTTTTAGCTGCACCTCCGTGGTTACAGAAACGGGTCAGCAGAGAGACGTCTGTGCTGCCCGGGTGGCTGCGGCTAGGGCGCGGTTGTGCACGGGGCCGTTCAGCCTGATTCTTTTGTTATCTCGCCCGGATAAAAGTACCCGGTTGCAGTATCTTTTGAGGCCTGAGTTCTGTTTAATTCCAATGAAATAGGCCGGGGAGGTAATAGAAAATTGGGTGGTGGAGGCTCTGTCTAATTACTGGAAGTTAAAGGGGAACAGTCACGTTTTTGTTTTTTGTTGTTTTGTGTTTTTTTTTAAATTCTGTTCAAGCAAGGGAGTACAGACCTGTGTGTTTGTCTGTCTTTAATGTTGTTTAATGTTCATTGTGGTGTTTTGTTGTTTTTCTGTTTATTATTTGTGAATTGACTTGGCGCGATTTGGGCTGGAACCAAATTGTGGGGGTGTTTCAATGTTTTTTTTCTTGCTGCAGCTCGCTTCTTTGTCCTGTCTAGAAGTGAGTTATTGGACAGCATCAGGAGTGGGGTTTTTTTGCTGCCGCTTTGGGTGCATCTGGTTTCCATTAACTTGTTTTTCTCTTTTCTCTCTGTCGTTCTTTGTTCGGAGCGCCTCCTGCAGGTGAGAGAGACATCTTCCTGCTGCAGGAAAGAGCTGTGGGGGCTGCTCCATTCTTTTTTTGGCCAGGCGAGTAATTCTGTTTAATACA
>NW_013954897.1:24811-25506 GCF_001266775.1 Austrofundulus limnaeus
TGATTATACCAACCCTATTACTGATTATACCAACCCTATTATTGATTATACCAACCCTATTATTGATTATACCAACCCTATTACTGATTATACCAACCCTATTATTGAATATACCAACCCTGTTATTGATTATACCAACCCTATTATTGATTATACTAACCCTATTATTGATTATACCAACCCTATTATTGAATATACCAACCCTATTATTGATTATACCAACCCTATTATTGATTATACTAACCCTATTACTGATTATACCAACCCTATTATTGATTATACTAATCCTATTATTGATTATACTAATCCTATTATTGATTATACTAACCCTATTACTGATTATACCAACCCTATTATTGATTATACCAACCCTATTATTGATTATACTAACCCTTTTATTGATTATACCAACCCAATTATTGATTATACTAACCCTATTATTGAATATACTAACCCTATTATTGATTATACCAACCCTGTTATTGATTATATCAACCCTGTTATTGATTATACTAACCCTATTATTGATTATACTAACCCTATTATTGATTATATCAACCCTGTTATTGATTATACTAACCCTATTATTGATTATACTAACCCTATTATTGATTATACCAACCCTGTTATTGATTATACTAACCCTATTATTGATTATACTAACCCTATTATTGAATATACCAACCCTGTTATTG
>NW_013954898.1:0-1176 GCF_001266775.1 Austrofundulus limnaeus
TGTGTGTGTGTGTGTGTGTGTGTGTGTGTGTGTGTGTGTGTGTGTGTGTGTGTGTGTGGTTTCCATTCTTGACTTGATTCCAGCGACCACAGGTTCCTCTGGCCTTCCCCTCGTCCCTCCCTCTCCTCTCCTCCACACTATCTTCTGTTCTCCAGACGTTCACTCCATACGTTGTGCTCTGAAGAGGTGTCCTCCTCACAGTTTGTTTCCTGTCTTTCTCCCTTTTCAGCCAATGAGGAAAGAGCCGGAGGTTGTCACCGTAACCCTGAAGAAGCACAATGGCATGGGCCTCAGCATCGTGGCTGCCAAGGTAGGAAATAACACCTGGTGTTTCTTCTCTTTGTGTTGCAAGTTAAATTTCAGAAGTTCCTTTTTGAAGTAACAGTATCTATGAGTTTAGATTGATGGTTTAGAAGTGTAAAAACTGAATCTCAAAGGCACTGTTCAGGCTGCTTGTTGACAGCTGAATGTTGGTTGAGTGTGTTTTGTGTGTGAGGCTGCTGTTTTTAAACCGCCTGTTTTCACTGTTGAGTCTGACAGCAGGGCAGAAACTTCTGGACAAAAACCTGCTCGCTTCAGTTTGCTGTTGTAAGGGGAGTGGGCCGACCCACCCGTGCATCAGAATCTGAGTTCCTGCTGACATCTGCAGGAACCAGAACAGCAGCCCATTTTAAACTGAATTACCRTATTTATTCAAGTATAATACATAAAATTTAATCCATAAAATCATCCATAAAGTTGGGGGAAGTGTTATACTCGGATAAATGTTTTTACTTATGAATTTTAACTGAAATATCGGCAGAATTTTTGAGTCTGGAAATGAGACCGCGTTGTAAAAAAGCAGTTGAAACAAGCTCACCTCTGACACTCTTCTGTGCTTCAGAGTGAGATAATAACAGATCCAAACAGGAGACATGATGTGAAAAAAAGGGGGGAAAATCGGTCCTGCAGCTTAGTAATGATAACAAACTAATGACATTAATGTGTGACTGAGCTGCTCCTGGAACAACAACAAACACATGTTCGTCTGTAATGGCTGCCATCTACCGGTGTTCTGAAAAAGTTTGTTTCCCTGAAAAACGTTTCCCCACCAGAGGGGGCGCACGCAAGTAGGAAGTAATCTGCTTTCCCCCACAAGATGGTCCAAATCTCATGTGAAGTCTCTGACTTTTGTGT
>NW_013954898.1:1276-3142 GCF_001266775.1 Austrofundulus limnaeus
TATATATATATAAAACGAGCATGGATTTTATTAAAACACATCTATAAGTGATTACCTTCTGGAGTCGGCTCGGTTCAAGCTAATCAACCAAATCACAGGAATGACTAACTCAGTCATTTCTACAGATCCTAACCTAACATTTGGTGTGGTAGTAGCTGAGAGTCATCTTCCACACAAACTCTGAGCACCAGCTGATTGCATTTGTTTGAAATATTGGTAAGAAAGGCAGCGGGCGATGTAATACCTTGAAGATTTTCTAGGTTAGTTTAGCCTTTTTGCAGTATTATGTAGTATTTCACATACTGTGTCTTTAAACCCTTCCTGTCATTTAGCTGCTTTAAATGTATTCTCTTGTCTCTGTGTGTGCCTGTGTGTGTGCAGGGTGCTGGTCAGGAGAAGCTGGGCATCTACATCAAATCTGTTGTCAAAGGTGGAGCAGCTGACATGGTGAGTTTTGTTTCTGAAATATAAAATAAACCAGATAAAAACAGCCTCACAGTGACTGATTGTGTTGTTTGTGCAGGATGGCCGTTTGGCAGCCGGCGACCAGTTGTTGAGCGTAGACGGCCGCAGTCTAGTCGGTTTATCACAGGAGAGGTAAAAACACTGCTGCTGCTTTGTTTTCTGGGAAATGCTGTAATGTAATACCAAATAAAAGCTAATAATACTATAAACTCCCAGCTGTAACAGTTATAACGACACTTTGACAACAAAATGATTCACTTTTGAGGGAAAGCTGGAAGGAAATGTTTGTGTTTTTATTTTCGTGTKTTTCTGACCTCCTCCTTGGTCAGCAATGACTCATCCATGGTCAKAAGATGATACAACTTCAGTTTTATTTTGAGAAACAAACCAAACAGTAAATTATCTCGTAAAGCTCGGGATTGTGTCACCGTGATGCGGTTGAGTTCCAGTTTTGCTCTGGTAAAAGACCAGAGCGTGTTTTGGAGAAARCACGAGCCTAACAGAAAAAAGGGCGTGTCCATGTTTGGATGAACCTAGTTTTTCCTCTTGGTCGACATGCTCAGACTTAATGTTGGGGGTTCTGGTGTCAGTGGTGGAGTCAAACTGGATCAAATGGTTTAATTGCTCCTGCGAGCAGGAAGCAGCTTGAAGTGGTTGAATATCAGAGGCCACAATGTTGTCGATCAAAACACTTTCTTCTTGAGTTTCCAAACGTCTTGTTCAGGCTGATAAGAAGGATTTACTGCATCTGTTGAAGCCAAGTTTCAGCTCAGCAAGAATCTTGTGTTGCATTCCCAAACACAACTCCCTGAAAGGAGGGCTGCTCCTCTGTCCAGCACATTTGTTTTATGAGAAACGATATGTTTGCTGTTTTACTGTGATTCAGTGGAATTCTACCAAAATTACAGTGAAGTGAGTTTCTGGTAATGACAGTTCTGCCTCTTCTGGTTGATTTAAAAACACAATAATTAGGTTTACTTGTGACAGAGGTCCTCTAAGTAAAATCTGAGCTCATCTGCTTTATGTCTTCGTACGTCAAATCTTAGAACTGAAAAGGTGCAGATTTACGGAATTTATTCAAGTATAATATGTAAAATTAAATCCATGAACTCATCCATAAAGTTGGAGGGTAGTACTATACTCGGATAAATATTTTTACTTATGTATTTTAATTGAAATATCGGCTTCATTCACAAAATTTTTGAGTCCTTAAATGAGACCACATCATAAAAATTAGTTGAAACAAGCTCACCTCTGACACTCCTCTGTGCTTCAGAGCGAGATAAAAACAGATCCATCAGGAGACATGATGTGAAAAAAAAGGGGTAAAAATCAGTCCTGCACCTTAGTAATGATAACAAACTAATGACGTTAGTGTGTGACGGAGCCACTCCTGGAACA
>NW_013954898.1:3188-4423 GCF_001266775.1 Austrofundulus limnaeus
GGCTGAAAAATCTCCAAGTCTGGATGAAATTGGAGGTAGTTTGAGGATTAAATTTTTATGTTTTTTAAGCTCAAAAAAGGGGGGGGTGTCGTATTATACATGAGGTCGTATTATACACGAATAAATACGGTAAATGGAGAAAAATTCCCTTTTAAGTTTAAAGACTGTGTGTGTGCATGCGTGTGTGTGTGTGTGTGTGTGTGTGTGTGTGTGTGTGTGTGTGTGTGTGTGTTCAGGGCTGCAGAGCTGATGACGAGGACGGGTTCAGTCGTGACCCTGGAGGTCGCCAAACAGGGAGCCATTTACCACGGACTGGCGACGCTCCTCAACCAGCCGAGCCCCATGATGCAACGAGGTGAGCGTGTTTTTTATACCCTGCGACACACCTTTACACTTCCCCACTCTGAAATATAAATTATGATTCTTTTTTATTTAGCTCCCAGGGTTCATCTTGACTTACGTCTTAAAAGGTTTCTCACTTTTTTTTGTGCATTCTTTAAAAAGTAGCTGAAGTTGAAGCGCAGACACAAAACAGTTAATCAAACAGGTTAAAACTCATTTTAAAGTGGAAGCTGTGGTGAGTGTGCTGCTGTTTGCTCCACTGTTGTCGGTAATTTAAAGTTGTGTATGATGGAAGAGAAGCAGACGTGTCCAGACACTGTGTCATTGTTGTCTTCAGTAGGAATCCAGCTCGCACTTTGAACGATATAATGAGGGCTTGTAACACACACACACACAGACACACACACATACACACGTTACAGAGGTGACGAGCTCGTCTGGCTCTGAGCTGGTCTTTGTTGGCTGGAATGTGACCCCGGGTTCATTCAGGAAGTCTTCTGGTCTGGCCAGACTTGGGTTTCAGGAGGACGATGAAGGGCTGTTTCTTCACCGCAGCCTTTAGCAGAACTGACAGAGAAATTTAAAAATCACAAAGTGACAGAGATTCTTTGTGGAAAGAGACCGGGCTGAATGGGTCAGGATCTGTTCTAGCTGCTGGGCTGAAATCCAGTCAGCAGCATTTCTGAGCCTGTGGCATCTATTTCCAGTTTAATTATACAAAATCGACAAATGATTCTATTAAATAAATACAAAATAACACAAACTGCTTTTACACACAGTGACTACTGTATGTCATTGTCGATTTTATTTATATAGCACATAAAAACAACAGAAGTTGACCAAAGTGCTTCACAATTTAGCCAAACGAATAAAACAATTGAGCAACACATACA
>NW_013954898.1:4439-7944 GCF_001266775.1 Austrofundulus limnaeus
ACATTCACCCATTCACACTCACATTCACACACTGATGATGGCAAACTACACTGTAGGCACAGCTGCCCTGGGGCGCACTGACAGAGGCGAGGCTGCCATGCATCGGCGCCACCGGACCCTCTGACCACCATCAGTAGGCAAGGTGGGTGAAGTGTCTTGCCCAAGGACGCAATGACTGAGACGGCTGGACGGGGGATCGAACCAGCGACCTTCCGGTTCCAGGACAACTCCCCAAACCACTCCGCCACAGCCACCCCGGGATATATGTTCATGTTTTTTAGTTCCTGTTAAAAGACGAGCTGCTGCGTTCTGGACAACTTGTAATGAATGCAGAGAAGATTTATCTAAACCAATAAACAAAGAATTACAATAATCCAAACAAGATGTAATGACAGCATGAATCACTTTCTCAAGGTCTTTGTTTGGGAGGTATGGCTTCACCTTAGCAATAAGTCTTAGCTAGAAAAAACTCGATTTAACCACTGAGTTTATATTTGTCCAATTTGAACACTATCAAAAATGAAACCCAAATTTCTGACAGCAGAGCAGCTGTATGAAGCCAAAGGACCAAGACTGTCAGGAGAAATGTTTTTACCAAAGCTGAGGACTTCTGTCTTACTTTCATTTAGATTCAGGAAATTCAATTTCAGCCGGATTTTTATGTCATTCCGACAGCTCAGGAGTGATTTGAATGAATTAATCAAACCTGGCTTGMTAGGCAGGTAGACCTGAATGTCGTCAGGAAAACAATGGAAAGGAATCTTATATTTATTAAAAATGGACCCCAGAGGCAACATATAAAGATTAAAAAGCAAAGGACCTAGAATAGCGCCTTGCGGGACCCCACAAATCAGAAGCTGTAGAGGAGGAGCAATCTCCTAAATGAACAGAAATTAGTATTTCTGTATTTAGTATTTAGAAGTTTGTATTTCTTCTAACAGTAATGGTAAGAATGTTTGTATAATTAGGACTCCTTTTTGTACACAAGTTTTTCTTTTTCATGGTATTTAAATGGGGCACATTTAAAAGCATCATATGTCTACTTTAAAGAAAAAAAGAAATAATTTGGTGTCCACCTAGAAAACCCCAAAAGCGGAACCTGATTTGGTCTGAAGCCACTCTGTTTCTYCTCTCCCTCGCCCCAGCGACGGACCGAGGTCGCGATAAAAACGGGAAGATGAGACCAAAGAGCGAAGGCTTCGAGCTGTACAACAACACGGTGCAGAACGGCTCACCGGACAGCCCGCAGCCTGGCTGGGACTCTTACCCCGAACCAAAGAAGATGAGCGGAGAAGACCGGCTCCTGAAGAACCGGGCCGACCACCGCTCCAGCCCCAATGTAGCCAGTAAGTCCTTTAGTTTTATTCTGATTCACAACGGTGGGCAGCACTGATCCAAAGATTAGCTCCGCAATTTCTAAAATGCTTTTTGCCATAGAAAAACTAGCGGAAGCTAATTTTAAAGCACAAGTTCAATTTGACACTTACTAGCTGGCAACAATTCATGTACAATATATGYACAACACTGCCAACTAGTGGTGTATGAACTCTTTTACAGCTTAATCCTACAACTGCCGATTGCTGGGGATGTGATTTCCTGAAACAGACCTTTAGCTCCTGGTGTAAAAATTAAAAAGTTGTTGAGGATTGCTAGTTTGGCTGCTTCTTTGTCTTTTTCTTTTGTTTGTTGTAGGTTTTTCATTAAAGAAGCATCAATAAAGTAATTTTAAAACTGTTTATTGGAAAACTGAAGCGATGCATTCTGGGTACATGACGGATTTGATTTGTGACGGGAAACGAAAGCACGGAGTACAGGAAACTGTCTTCCCTTCAAAATAAGAGCTTGGATTTTAAAGTTTTCCATGTAGTTGCTCTAGTTGACCACTAGATGTCAGTCTTCATCAACATAACATCTTTAAATCTTTTCTGAGTCTCTAACCCGTTGCTTCGACCAATTACATCAAGTATTGAGCTCCAGCGTTTAAACTTTATTTTTTTTTTAAAAAAGGAGCTCCAATTGTAAAGTAAAATAAATCAGTACATACAAAATTTTAGCATGGATTACAAACATTAAACGTTTTCGCCCAGTCACATAGTTCTAACCATTGCCTTCCTGCTACGTAAGCAGACACAAAGCATTGTTTGAAATCAGAACCGTGACCCAAAGCAACAGTCAGCAGGATGTATACCTTCACATTAAGAGTGTTTATCTGGGAGGGGTGCTTTTGGATAGATCACATGTTGTGATTCATTGACAGTCATACCTTCTGCTGTTCAACATAATGATGACTGGTAGATAATTAGTTATATTAGTGGTACTGCATTTTAATTTTAGAAAGCGCAAATCTGCTTATGAATTATAAAAATTAGTAGGACCACTAAAGCGCAAACAAAATATTTAGGTCCACAATTAGCGGATTTGCGCTTTATCGGGCTGGTGCCCACCACTGATAATTCATTAATATTAAAGGATAAAACTACTTCAACACAACTAGAAACGGGTGAAGTTTACTGGTGTTGTTGGACTAACACGGCCTTTCCTTCTCTTCTATCAGATCAGGGCCAGAGTGCTGCGAGTAAATCTGTGTACCCCGGAGGACCTGGCACTAAGATCACCTCCGTCTCTACAGGCAACCTTTGTGCCGACGTAAGTGACTGCAGGATTGTAGCGTCCTGATGTGGAATGTTTCAGCAGAGCAGATAACACCAGAGTGACAGTCCAACAGGACTGAGGAATAACTTCTCACATGGAGAAAACAACGCCCTGACTTTAGACTTCTGGGAAAATGTTCTAATATACAGTATATATATTTTATTACCRATCAACCTTTTTTATTTGTAAATCCCTCAGGATGAACCCTCTCCTCCTCGTCCAGAGGCCTACCCCATCCCCACCCAGACCTACTCCAGGGAGTACTTCACCATCCCGGTCTCCAAGAGCCAGGATCGGGTGGTGGGTCCTGGACAGGCACCCTCACAGCACTGGCAAGGCATGGAGGACCGAGAATGCCTCCCTTTGGTTGACAACATCCACAACAACAGCCTGCAGGTACAAAACAGACCCTGAGCCTCATTACAAGCAGCTTCTTTTTGAAAAGGTTTGGAAAATGTTTAAAACTTCCTCTTTGTAGCGAATCAATCACTCCCAGGAGGAGCTGTACCCCCCACCTGTGAGACCCGACGAGCGCATGCAAACACATTACCCACAGGAGTACCAGCACCGGGATCTGGACTACCAACACCGAGGTCCACCAGGAGGTAAAAACTGACCTCAGATCAGACGGGGAAAAAAAGTCTACAGCTTTTGGTGGCGCATTAACAACCAGATTATACAGCAGCTTATGTTCCTCTGAAATCTCATCTAATTTAGAATCTTTTTATGATTATTTATAATAAATAACACAAATATCAGAGCAGTAGCTGCGTTTCCATTGACCATGAAAATGCGCAAATTAGAATTTCGAAAATAAATTTGCTCAATGGAAACACGTCAGTTTCGAAAAAAA
>NW_013954898.1:7954-10149 GCF_001266775.1 Austrofundulus limnaeus
CCCTTATACTTGGGAGTGGCTACGTATGCGGCGTTTTTGGGAAATTGTAGTCGGTGAGTTTACTATTTTATATTACTTCTGTGATATTACTACTACTTCTACTTCCTGTTATCTTCTTCATCATCGTCTTTTTCACCAGTAGAAACAGCCGGTTGTTGATCACGTGACTCCTGTGATGTGAAAAAAGTGTTTCCATTGCAGTTTTGCGAAAAATACCAATTTTGATACGGCCAAAAACCACCTCATCCTAGTGTAAAAACATTGTCGAAAAACGTAATTTATTTCGAAATTGATGTGTTTCTATTGAGCAAATTTATTTTCGAAATTCTAATTTGCGTATTTTCATGGTCAATGGAAACACAGCTAGTAACAGTTTTATCAGTGACTTGTTAGACATACTTTAAAAATGTATTTTCTTCAGGTGTTGGAGGACCACCGGACCTCTGGACRCCACAACCCCCGGTCTCCTCGTCATTAGAGTCGTCCACGTCGAGTCAGGAGCACCTCAACTTCTCCACTTCTTCCATCTCTTCAAACAAAAGCCAGAACCAGAAGACGGGGGCGGGGCGATGGAAGACCCCCAACGCGCCTCACATGGTGCCGCCCCATTCGGTACAGGCGCCGTCCCGTTCTGACCTGCCTCCTCCGCCGCCGCCACCTCCCGCCGCCTACCCCGACGCCTACGACCCGCAGGCCGACCTGCCGCTGCCGCCGCCTCCCACCGCCATCAGCCCGGTGTCGGCCCAGCAGGCCGCCGATCGCAAGAAACGAGAGGAGCAGCAGCGCTGGTACGAGAAGGAGAAGGCTCGGCTCGAGGAGGAGAGGTGGGCGCCGTCGTGATGCTGCGTGTCGCATCGAAAGTGACGTTTTTTTAAATTCTTATTATTGATGTTTCAGGGAGAGAAAGAAGAGGGAACAGGAGAGGAAGTTGGGTCAGATCCGGGCAAACCCTGTCATGCCCGTCCAGCCACACAACAACGGAGGAGCCATGCCTCCTCCTCACCACCAGCCCCCCATGGCCTCCATGGCCCCGCCCCAGCCTTATCTCCCCCCTCAGCCCCAGCCTCCCCCATCCAGACCAGAGAAGCTGTCCAGCCTGCCACGGTCAGCGGTGCCTCCCGCCGCCGGTGCGTCCAACCCTCCAGGTGACACCCCGAACATGACCAGGGGTCTGCAACCTGCGGCTCCTGGGCCACATGTGGTCTCTTTGAAGCTTTGACCAAAACAAACAGACAGTTTTTGGTTTTATACTCAAACGTGATCAGTAAAACAAAGAATGACATGTTGATTAGATCATGCTAGTAGCGTGTTAGCCACTTCAGTAATCTGACTTCCAGATTTAAAGTAGGATCTTTCTGTCAAATCCGTCTTTAAAAGACCTTTAAGACTAGCTAATATTAATGATTACAGTTGTTTTCATTGAAATTTGTGTAAAATATATACAGATTGTTTCTTGTTTAGATGAATAAGGTCTTTTCTTTCGTCCTAAAGTGTAAAAATAAAAATAAATGTTAAAAGTTGCTATATGTTTTTAGTTTTATAATGTCACCCTTACTGGACGGACGTGACGTGGCCCACGGGCCACCAGTTAATATCACAGTTGTAGCAGGTGTTGCACCTCTGGACTTGTTTTAATTGTTGCTCTCCTGTTGCTGACGTCCGGGTTAATCTGATGTTTAAATGGGATTTGACTGCAGGCATGGACACCGTGATCAGGGAGCTGCTCCCTCAGCAGCAGCCGCGGACCATAGAGAGGCGAGACCTGCAGTACATCACCATCAGTAAGGAGGAGCTGTCGGCCAGTGACAGTTTGTCTCCAGACCCCTGGAAGAGAGACGCCCGAGAGAAGGCCGAGAAACAGCAGCAGCTTCACATCGTCGACCTGCTGGACAAAGAGATCCAGGAGCTCCAGGTGATTCTGCCTTCAATTAACCCTTCTGTAACCAGGACTGTCATCCATCCATCCATCTGTCATCCATCCATCCATCCATCATACATCCATCCATCTGTCATCCATCCATTCATCCATCCATCCATCCATCCATCCATCCATCCATCATACATCCATCCATCCATCCATCATCCATCCATCATCCATCGATCCATCCATCAACCCATCCACCATCCATCAATCCATCCATCCATCAACCATCCATCATCCATCCATCCACCATCCATCAATCCATCCATCCATC
>NW_013954898.1:11149-12814 GCF_001266775.1 Austrofundulus limnaeus
GCTCTACTCTGAGTCCCTCCTGTATGACTGAGCTTCTCAGCCTATCTCTAAGAGAGAGCCCAGACACCCTGCAGAGGAAACTCATTCACTACCCAAAGCTCGTGACCATAGATGAGGGTTGGAACGTAGACTGATCATAAACAGAGCGTTATCTTACAGCTCAGCTTCCTCTTCACCACAACAGACCAGTACAAAATCCACAAAACTGTAGAAGCTGCTCTGATCTGTATCAGTCTGTGCCCCTGGCAGCACAGCTCCTAGGATCATTCACTCAACTTATTTAACTTTAACATGTTGCTTTTTGTGACGCTGAGCTGTAATGTTTTAATCGTGTTTCTCAGGCAAAGCCCGAGCGAACAGCAGAAGAGAGCGACCGCCTCAGGAAGCTGATGTTGGAGTGGCAGTTCCAGAAACGGTTGCAGGAGTCCAAGCAGGGCGATGAAGAYGAGGAAGAGGAGGAGGACGACGAGGACATGGACACGATGCTGATCATGCAGAGGCTGGAGGCCGAGAAGAGAGTCAGGGTGAGGATAACGGAGGGTACAAATGGAAGGGGAGGGGCTAAAATGTTGAGAAGGATTAAAAACAAACGGGAGTAAATGATGTGTGCTCAGGCTTGTTTGGCAGGAATAAATCTGACTTCTGTTTTTTTCAAGCCATCTTACCCATCAGCTCACGCTCCAGAATCAAATCTGCAGTTAAGTTGACGAGGAGTGGGCGGGTCGCAGGAAATTCTAGGCTGATGGGGAGAAAAACAGAACTGGCTTTTTCTTTTTTTACGCTTCAAGAGGAAGTGGATTCCTCTGTGGCGGCACTCCCACTATGAATGTCGCGCAGTGTGCATCTGCAACATGCTTCTGTCATCGCTTTGCCATGCTGCGCTGCTTAAATCTGATTGGCTGGATGGGTGGATGGCAGGGTGTGGGCAGGAAGGAGGGCAACATTTTCTGCTAAAATAGACTCGGTGTTGGGACAGAAGTTTCCTGAAGATGAGTGTTTCCACCGGTCAGCTTCCTTAAACTCACGAACACGGTGACGAGCGGTCGTAGTCGGAGAATTTCACGCATCGCGTTCCAAACATTCGGTTTCTTTTTGAGCCGTTCTGTTGTGGACTTGCTGTGTTTGGGATCTTTGTCTCGTTACTTGACCCAGAGGAGTTCAGGTCCAGTCAAAGGTTCTGTAGGGTTCAGAGTGTTTCAAGATCAAAAAGGTTTACATGCTTAAATAAGGTAGCTAACTTCCTGCGCGACAAAATCTTAACTTCTTTAAGAATTTTAATTCTGTCAACTTTTTTATTTTCTTTTATTCACTCAATAATAATAAACGTAAATAGTTAATTTAACAAAAAACAAACAAACAATGAAATAAAAGGAGAAGAAAGAAGTACAAACTACGGCTGTGAAATTAATTGAGTTAACTCTGATTAATTTTAGTGCWGGGCCGAGATTAAAAAATTTAATCGTGATTAAAATATAAAATCTCTTTACTCTGTCTGAATCTGTAGGTTTGTATATTACAATGCACTCAGTGTCAGGTCATGTTTATAAATGAGAAGTGGTTCTCAAACAGTTTACCTGCATAAATAAGTGTTAAATAAATAAATAAACTCCATGTGTAACACATTATGTACAGTTTTTTTTCTTTCTGTCTTCTTATGGCTTATTT
>NW_013954898.1:13814-17757 GCF_001266775.1 Austrofundulus limnaeus
GCCTGGGTCGGATTTGAAAAAATCGGATTTGTCTCGTTCAGACTGTCATAAAAAATTCTGATAAGAGTCAAATGGGTCAAAAAAATCGGATTTGGGTCGGATTTGCCTGCAYTGTGAACGTAGCCCCTGAAGCTTTGAGGCTTGTCAATGCGTAATTTGGCAAATTCTGGCTTTTTTATGATTTGGTGTCCTCCTTGGTCATCTTCCATTAAGTCCACTTTGGCTCAAACAACAACGGATGGTGTGATGTGACCCTGATGTTCCTCGAGCTTGAAGTGTAGTGTCTGTCTCTTTGATTTGTCATCAGTTTTCATCCTATGGCCACGTCCAGGGAGGTTGGCTACAGTCCCACTGATCTTAAATTTCTGAATATGTGTAACTGTAGTCACAGAAACCTGAAGCTGTTTGGAGATAGTCTTATAACCTTTACCTTTAACGTGCTTGTCTATATATATATTTTTTTTCTAATCTCCTGAGACAACTCTTTCCTTCACTTCCTCTGGTCCATGTTGAGTGTGGTCCACAGCATGTCACCAAACGGCACAGTGAGTATCTGTAACCATATAAACAGGCCCACTGACTGATTACAAGATTAAAGACACCTGTGATGCTAATTAGTGGACACACCTTGATTTAACATGATCCTTTGGTCACATTATGTTCAGGGGTACCATCATTTCTGTCCAGGCCTGTTTCATGAGTTTTGTTTATTTATTTATTTTTATTCTGCTGAAGCATGGCTGAAAAGAAATGTCTGATTTTCATATGTTCATTTTCATAGAATTCTTATTTATTACTTTTTTCAAATTGTAGTTATTTCTGTGGCCATTGTGGGCTTTTCTTTCATTAAACAAGGGCTACCAACAGTTTTGTCCGTGTGTGTAGCTTACTAAAGAGCAAGTGAGCTGATGCTACCAACCTTGCTTAGCTGGGCTTTGGCCGCTGGGTAGCTTCAGTTGCTGTGTCGTCACAATCTCCAGTCCTTCTGTAATTTTAATAGGCCTAGGTAAATTTTGCAAAATTCCTTAAGTGAAATTGATATTCTATCGAACATATTTTCTGATATTGATCATGTGTCTATCGCAGTATAGATCATTATCGTTTTATCGCCCAGCCCTATGTTCACAATAATTTTACTYTTACTGTTATTTCCTCTTTGAACTTCCCCACAAGTCAATCCAACCAATCACAGCTTACCTGAACTACTCACACACCCAAGAAACTCCCACTTAGTGACTGCAGAGACCATTTTTTCACAAACTAAAGGWTAGAATGAGCTGGTCTTTTCTATTCTTACGTTTGGCAGAGTGTCCAGCGCAGCCTTTGACAGCGTGCGTCTGTGGACCATCGTGGCGCTGTGCGTGCTGCGGCTGGCGCTGACTCGTTATCACCTGCAGGCCTACCTCAACTTAGCTCAGAAGTGGGTGGAGCAGATGAAGAAGGAGGCGGGACGGATTGCTGCCATTGACATCCAGAGGAAGGTCAGACCCACTTTATTTTTTTATTTATTTAACATCTCGCCTGCTGTATTTATATTTTTCTGTCCTCCATGACAGTTTCAAAATTGTAAACCAACTGTTTACATATTCCAACAATAAATGGTTTATTTGTTGTTTCTTGCAGGTTACACGTGTGTGTTGTTACCTGACAGTAGTCACTCTGCAGTATTTAGTTCCAGTTCTGCTCATCCTCTTCTCCACTCTGTCACTTAAAGCACTCGGTAAGTAAAATGCAGCCTTTTGTGTGTTTCCAAGCTGCAAAAAGGTAGAGCGGCTCTGTTGCGAATGACCTGTTCACCTTGTTCCCCCATGTTTGTTATGTATGTCCTTCTTGAACGTGTGATCTTCACCGCAATTTCATTCTACATTGCATCTCTGATGTTATGTTTGAATAAAGCTGATTCTGATTTTTCACAAGATCTCTTTTTTTCAAGAAGTCACTGACAAATGTCAGAAGTTTTGTTGAGAAAGTTTTCTTTATTCAAGAAGTTTTTTTCTAAAAAAAATAGGTTAGGGGTCTAGGCATGTTAGTCGCTAGCCTCTTTACTGCTAAAACCATCTTATCCATGCTAGTCACTAGCTTCTCCACTGCTAACACCAGCTTATCCATGCTAGTTGCTAGATTCTCCAGCGCTAACGCTAGCTTTTCCATGCTAGTCACGATCCTCTCCAATGCTGAAGCTAGCTTATCCATGCTAGTCACTAGCCTCTCCAGTGCTAARYCCAGCTTATCCATGCTAGTCACTAGCCTCTCCAGTGCTGATGCCAGCTTATCCATGCTAGTCACTAGCCTCTTCAATGCTAAAGCCAACTCTATACTAGTTTCAAGTCTCTCCGGTGCTAACACAAATGAAAAGTCTCCTTCTCATTTGCCAGCGCCGGCCTCTCAGTTACGGTACCAGCCTATCATTTATCAGATCAACAGCTGGCTTAGGAACAGATATAGCCTTCTGCTACAAGGTTATAGCATCAGTTAGTTGAGCGAAAGTCTTAATTTTGTCCATCATATCGCACCTTGCAATCATTATTGGGCTAAACACAAATAATGACAGAAGTTGTGTAAATGTTATCTAACACAAGTCTTAGTTGGAATTAACATGCTGGGATTTCTTGCAGGAGACTTCTCCTGGGGTATAGTTACTGAGGCGACCCCCGGGGTGACGCAAGCGCCAATAATCCCCACAGCAGCTCCTGTGCTGCCCGGTGGTCTCGACGAAGATGAGGAAGAGGAGGAGGACGTCCAGGCCACAGTAGCTCATCTGTTGGAGGCGTTCACGGCGCTGCGGGCCGTCTTGACTCCTCTTTTCTTCCGTGGTTTGTTTGCGTTCTTCACCTGGTGGGTGGCTGCCTGTCAGCTCATCAGTTCTCTGTTTGGCATTTATTTCCATCAGTACTTAATGCAGAACTGAGGAAATCAGAACTCCGTAGATCCATCCCTAACCTAAAGAGACATTTTCTGAAAATACACAGATTGTGTGTTTGTCTTTCTGTTAATGAGTTTGATTAATATAGGACTGCTAGCATCAACAACACAAATATACAGAAAGCACAGGGGCTCAGATCACAAAGCAAGTTCAGTGTTTTCCATTTGCTACTGTTTTTTTTAAGGTTTTTCTACAGAAAATGTAATATGGACAGCTTGTTTAGCAGAGCAGTAGCATTTTTTCCACATCCTTTCTTATGTGCTCCAAAACTGCAGAGAAAACCATTCATAACTAGCTGCTCAGATTACAAATCAGAATGTGGGTTTACTTTTTTTTGAAGGATCCCTTGTTAAGTTCACAGAAATGTTTGCTTCCATGAAATGAAGTTCAGTCAGTTTATCAAATGTGATCTTATTTAATCAAAGTAGCACTGAGAAGCTTTGCTGTCTTGCGTGATGCCTAGTTCATGGGAAAAATATTGTAGAAATTAATTAGTGTCATAGCTTTGAATTCTATAGCATAAAAAATTTAAAAAACACAGACAGCACCTCATTGTTGCCTAATAGATGCACCTACAACTCCCAGCCAGTGGGGGGTGCTACAGTTCAGGGCTTAAGGTGCAAATACCAAAATTTCTTTTCTTTTCTTTTTTTCTTGCTTCGTCTCAGCTTATTTCCTGAAAACTCAACGATATAGTTTTATATGGATTTCTGTGGCGTTACAAAGAAAACATTTGCAAAAAAAACTAAAAACCTAATAAAAAGTGAAACATTTGCAGCCTACACCTGTAAGAGAGCTGCAGTTATACAAGCATTTCCCTTGATTTAAGGCTGTAGTATGGGTTTTCTGCTTGTTTCAATTACACTATTGGCTGGTTTTATGTGAAAGATTCATAAAACCTGAAGTCAGGATGGGACACTGCCTCGGGGAAGATTCTGCTGGCTTCTTTAGATTTGTTTTGTGTGTGTGTGTGTGTGTGTGTGTGTGTGTGTGTGTGTGTGTGTGTGTGTGTGTGTGTGT
>NW_013954899.1:0-11955 GCF_001266775.1 Austrofundulus limnaeus
GAGTTTGATATTAACTCTGAGTGTTAAATCAACACTCTCAAATATATAGTATGGTGTATTGACACCTTGTGGTGTCTGTTAACCTTTTTAACACCATTATTTCCTTTGTTAATAATAATACACTGGTGTCACTTTTAACACCTGATTTTAACACTGTTGAAATGTTAATGTCACACCCAGTGTTGTTGAATATTAAACACTGGCTGGTGTTACTTTTAACACTATATTTTAACACTAACACAATTTTTATGTTAATGTGACACACAGTATTGTTGAATATTAAACACTGGTTGGTGTTAAATTAACAAAAAAAATTGGGCGTTAAAATTGAACACTTTCACAAATGTTATTTTAACACCAGCGAGTGTGGACACATACTGTATAGACATTTTGTTGGTGTTGAAATTAAAACTGTGGGTGTCAAATTAACACTGGCATTTTTGCTGTGTAGAAACATGTTTTAGTGTTTGTCACACTGAATAAGTAACRCACTTCAGTTCCAGTTTATTCTGGACACAGGTGGCCGTTGTGTTGATTAACAACAAATTTATTATCTCTCCCATGCAAGCACGACATTTCTATTTCAAATTTTATTGGAATCATTGATTGTGACCTTTGGCGCAATGAGGAAAGGATCAGCTTAGATCCCTACTTGTCTTCATTAAATATGCTGCCTCTAATCCCYGACTCACAAAAGGGCAAAGCCCGTTCAAAATAAACTCAACCTTAGAACGAGGGGCGCATGTTTGTTTGTCGGTCTGTCTTTTAATGTGTCTGGATTTGTTTGGTGATAAAGGATTTCAAAGAGGTTTAGAGTAAATGTGAAAAATTCCCTTTCTTTACTCAACTGTTCAGCAAAAAAGACTGAGAGAACTTTACTTTGCTCGGAAACAACCAAGAGCATCAAAAGAAAACTAGAAAAGATAATAACTACAGATTTCCCTTTTGTGACCTTAAGGTAGACTCTTCGTTTTTTTAATGTCTTGAACAGAGTGGCTGAAGAAGCCAAACCATTACTGGTGATAGGATGAATCTGAGCTGTTTTTTCCAGTTTCGGAGTGTGGAAATTGTTACATGGCTCTAAAGTGATAAGACTGCATGGTCACAGCTGGGGCACCCTGATATGCTTTAAGCCTGCATTGTGCCTTGGGTGACAGGAGACCAAGTTTTTCTGCACTGATMTTTATTCATCCTGCTTCTGTACGATCACCAAACATGAGCTGGAATACAGATTCTACGTTAGGTGTTTACCATTCTCTGTCTGCTGTTTTTGTGTATTTGTGTATTTGGAGCAGGGACAAAAAAATAAATAAAAAAAGAGCAATAGTTTTCAAATTTATCCACACATACATCACATTTTAACTACGGAACCAGCTACATCTGAGCTGCCTCCTGAGTTTTTAAAGCAGTATGCTAGCAGCTAACAGCTGTGGTGCATTTGCTTTCTCGTCACCTTCTCCTCAGTTCTCCAGTCTTTTAGCTTCACTTCATTGTCACTTGTCAGCTGGGATTGAAGTTGATTAGAATTTTATCAGAAGAAAACTTAAAAGATGGTTGACTCCAATCTGCCCTTTATTTGATGGCAGGTGATTTACTGTGACGTGTGAACCACACAGAGACGAACAGAAACTGTTTTTATCAGACAACCTCCAGCTCTCAGTCTCCCTGACTCCCATCAGCAACAAAAAATATAATTCTTTCCACCATGAAAGGATAGTTCAGGTCTTTAGAAGTGAGCTTCTGTGGAAAGGTTTTGAACAATTAATTACAGATAACTTTTTGAGCAACCTCAGTTTGGAGAAATTGATTTTTTTTTGTGATTGACAAACAGGGCCAACCTTCCTCAGAACATTAATTCATTCATTTTCTGATGCTTTTTCATGGTCTGGTCACAGAGGCAACAGGTCCAGGAGGACCCAAACATCCCATAACCCAGCAGCACTCTCCAGCTCCTCCTGGTTGATTGTAAAGCATTCCCAAACCAGAGATAGATACATAATCCCTTCAGCGCATTGTGGGTCTGTGTGGAGGTCTATAGATGTTATCAYATTTTCAGGAAATGTCAAAAGTGTGCAGAGAAAAGGAAACAGACTCATGGAGGCAGGTATTAACACAAGTGAAGGTTTATTCATTATACACTTCTCAAAAAAGTAAAGACAATACTCAAATAACACATCCTAGATCTGAATGAATGAACTATTCTCACTGAATACTTTGCTCTGTACAAAGTTGAATGTGCTAACAGCATGTGAAAATGTTTGTCAATCAATGTTGCTTCACAAGTAGACAGTTTGATTTCACAGAAGTTTGATTTACTTGGGGTTAGATTGCGAGATTGTGTAGTTTAAGTGTTTCCCTTTCTTTTTGAGCAGTATAGCAGACAGCACTCCGTGGGAAGGAAAAAGTGTGGCAGAAAACACTGCACAACGAGAAGAGTTGTCAGTCAGTGATGTTTGGGGGAGCCCGTTCTCATGCCCGCCGCATCAACATATTGACGCTTGACCAAGCGCATCCGTTCTTTACGAGATGAGGCGGAGGAGAATGAGTCCCTGGACACAGACCCTAAAACTAACCATTTTAACCTTGATCCCTCATATTAACCATTTTCGTCCCAGACCCTGAATTTAACCAATAGAAGCCATATACAGCCTATCCCTGACCCCAGTCCAGGGGCGGAGCCAGAGGGTGGCCAGGGGTGGCCATGGCCACCACAGACAAATCTTTGGCCACCCCATTGGCCACCCTGCTGTACACACCCCTTCCACAGTGAAACAACCTTTAGGGGTGTATTAATCCTCCTGAACAGTTGGGGGCAGTGTTTAACAGTTTGAAACATCACCAAGCTCAAAGAAGTGACAAAATGTGATTGTTTTCTTTATGTTATCTGACTTCTGAGCCCTGTTTCAGAAAGCAGGAACCAACTCTGGGTTAATACAGATACTCTGAATCAACTTAAATGATTCTCCAGCTACATGGAGCACATGAAAGACCCTGAGCCTGTTAAGATATTGGAAATGGGCCTTCAGCATGCCGAATGTCATTTCAACCCTGGCTCGTGTCCGGCTGTGCGCGACGTTATAACATCTCTGCTGTCCAGGCTCTGGCTGAGGGTATGGGGTCAACAAATACGACTGACAGGGGTACCCTCTGTCCCCAAGAAGGTATCCGTTGTACTCTCCTAGGATAATAAAAGGACACAGTTTACATTACATTGTTATCCACAATGGGAGGAAATGGTTTAATTACATGTCATACACATACAGAAACACCAATGGAAACGAATGYATGTCTGTGACAAATTGATTCCCATGTATGGAAACCCACCACGGGCAAGCTTGGCACTCAGTGTGCTCTCACGGAATATCYGAGAGTCATGGACAGAGCCAGGCCACTTGGCTTCCACATTACTGATAATGTGGGCAGCATCACGTATGATCTTCACAGTACAAAGAGACAGTTAGTCACTTATGTCAGTTAGGTTTGGCTTGCTTCACTTTATGCAGGCCTACCTGTACATTGATGCTGTGAAATGATTTCCTATTCAGATAATCTCCTTCATTTTCTGAAGGAGCAGTGATAGGAATATGCATCCTGTTGATGCACCCAATCACGCCTGGAAATCCTAATAAAAATTTTCTAAMTTAATAATTACATTTTTTAATAATACAGACAAAATAATTACTTTCACTGGTACCTGCAATTCTGTGGAATTCCTCTTTTATTATTCTCGTTGGTCTGTGACTGGGGAACACCACAAAACTATACATTAACTGCTTGAGTACTAAAGTGACCCTCCTAACAGCACGACATACTGTACAGTTGCCTTTGACAGGTTTTCAGCATCACCGACATCGTACAAAAAACTGCCATTAGAATAAAATTGAAGTGCAACACAGAGTACTTGCTCTGAGCTGAGAGCATTTCCTCATTGTGTGACATTTGCGATGTGCGGTTTCAGAATGTCATTAAGATATATTAATGATTCACGTGAAAACCAGTAGCGCTCAAACAAATAATCGTCTGGAAATGAGAACACATCTAATCTCAGTCTGATTACTCTCTCCCGATGTAGATTTCTGYGGAGTATTAAAGCTCCTATGTCCACAGGCTCCTCGAGAAAAGGACACGCCATGTCTGACACTTCCTCATTACAGCTGTCACCTAAATAGTCAGACTAACCCAGGATATGTTCAAGTAACCCTGCTACGGAGCAGGGTTGGTTCACGGAGTAAGTTTCGGGGGTAACTTAACTCAGGATAACTGCTATCTGGCTTTCTGAAACCAAAAMCACGGGGTRTGCACCTAGTTACCYCAAAACTTACTCAGGGTRTGCACTTACCCTGCTTTCTGAAACGGGGCCATGGTGACATATGTTTTTGTTTTTTGTCATCATAACACAGTGTCATTTTCTGTTATGAAGGCTGYATGATGCTCTGTCCCCTTTGGTTATGAGTAAACTTATGAATAAATCAGAAAAAGTGAAATTTACCTTTAAATTCACTTTTGGTGAGTAACAATATTGCACCTGTTCAYTGGGTAAAGTTATTAATACTTGTTTTAAACATGCAGTTGAAGGTCATCATTATTTGGCACAATGACGTGTTACAATTAAAAATAAATCATTAAACAATATAAAAGTAAAAAGCACCCCTAAAGTCATTAGATATGAGAAGTTGTATCACATTAATTAACCTTATCTCAGCTCTAGCAGTGAGTTTAAAAACAGGATAATGAAAATAGTTCATTGAAAAATCTGTCTCTGAAATAATTGTTAAATCAAGTGTTTATTTATGTAGATAAACTTATGTTAAACAACCTGGTCAAATACACCAGAATGCAGGAAATYGCATTTATTTCATTCAAAATTTTCTGGGGGAGGACCCCCAGACCCCCAACAGTGTGTCCCCAACTTTTAAAATGGTTCTGACAGCCATGTTTATAAGGTAGTCACTGCCTGTATAAGGACATAAGCTGTGGTGGAGTGGTTAGGGGCATTGTCCTGGAACCAGAAGGTCACAGGGTCGATCTCGCATCCAGCCTTTTCAGTCCTTGTGTCCTTGGGCAAGACACTTCATCCACCTTGCCTCCTAATGGTGGTCAGATGATATCTGTGCGCCCCAGTACTGCTGTGGCTGGAGCTTACCACCGTCAGCGTGTGAATGTCAGAAGTGAAAAGCACCTTGGGGTCTATGTGGACTTGATAATGTGCTATAAGTTCAAGACGTGTACAATTAAGTCATCAAACCACATTCTATATTTTCTTTAATGTGCATCACTTTTGCTAACATGCTGACAGTCAGAAATGTCACAAATAWGACCTGACCTCTGCTTCTTACATCCCTGTAGTACTTACCAAACACTGGATTGGTCRGTTCGGTTGATTTACAATTTATTTGTACCAYTCCTAAATGCTTGATTTAAAGTAACAAAACAGTTTGACAGTGTGCAAAAACAACTGGACAATTTTTGGGTGAACTAAATATGTCTCTRTGTATTGTTTATAACAGAGGGTTGCTGAACTAATCCCTTAAAAATACAATTTTGTTGAAATTAAGAGCTTTTCTGTGGGCATGATTAGGACAGCTGACAACTAAAAATGCTCATTCTACTACAAGACAAAAATGCTGCTAGAAACCACATTCTCTTATTCACTTGGATGTTACCTTGACTCTGTCACCTACCTAAACATTTTTTACAGACAAGTTTAATCACCCCACCTGCAGCTTACTAACCCACCTTTGACAGGACAGCAGGGGGTTGTGCTACATTTGGCAAAAAAGAATACAGCACAGGGTCTAAGGTGTTTATAGAGCCTTCAAATCTACCAGGTACCAAACTGACAGGATCTGTGGGAAGCAAACTCTAACCACAAAGACTTCAACACAGAATAAAAAGAACCAGCTGTGAGTCACCGCATCACCACCAAGCGACATGATGTAGATCTCAGACTCTGGAGCTCCTGAAAAAACAGCAATATGAATGAGAGTGAGTTAGGAATACAGTACATATATCTCCTTAACATAGTGAACTTAATTCATTTTAGTGATAAATCTTGGCTGAAAAAGTGAACACTTAATTTGATTTAGAGCGAATTKCAATATTYTTRTAGGCAGAGASGAATGTTAACCTATCTGACTTTAATTTGTTACAGAGTAGTGGTTAAAATTAATCAAAAATCTCTACTTAATACCGAGCAAGTGTTTTTTTTTTTTTTTTTTGATGTAGGTACGTCTGTGATGGAAAGAGGCAGAGCTGGTAAATTGATTTTAAGGACAGAGTCACGCTCGGCGAGCCTAAGAGAGATATGGAGAGTGACTGTGCATGAGTGGTATTCATTCACACCTGAACGTGGTGTTTCCAGGGCCCAAAGTCAGATGGGCAACTCTGTAATSCTTTTTATAGCCTCAAGACAACCTGAGGCTGAGACCTGTTAACACACACTGACAGGAAAATGTTCGCTCTTTATGTTTCAAAAAAAAGAAAAAAGAATAAAAACTCAACACACACTAATTTTGTAAAGTTCATATTTTTAGTGATAAATACTTATTAGTGAAGTCATCAGATTTAATACATTTATCTCATTAGACCCAAAAGAGGAACTATAACCAGTTTAAAGTAGACTGTTACATCTTACAATATTTAGATTTTTGTCCAGATGACCCACAGCTGGGCCAATAAAGTAATGGCTGAAGCTATAAAAACACTGGAGGTGATCTGAATTATTATTATTATTGTTTTTTCGGTTGTTCCATCCTCTGGGTTCACTGCAGCGAGTCATCCTCTGAGTGATATATTAAAAAGTTTTAGGAGGACCTGAGTTTGTCCAAACCTCAACGTTACCATAATTAGGATGATAATAACAGTGATGGGTTTTATATTTCAAAAATTAGTAAAGGTGTTCATAGGCCAGCTTAGAGCCAAATAGTAAACCTATGTGAATATTTTGTCAGGGTTAACAATTATTCTCGTTACTGGGAAATCTGTAAAACTTACAAATAAAAGACATCTAAGAAACCTACAGTATGTAGAACGATGATCTCTGCTCTGCTCCAAGCCTTACCTGTACACAAAGGTCCACTTGGTTCATCAAATCTTTATCGATCAGGGGGTGTTGTAGCACCTTCCACACCCTTGCTTTCCATAACTTTGCTCCAACCCTCATAGCAGACTGATGTGTGCCAGGTCTGACAATGATGGCACTGGTTTCAAGACGGAATGCCTCAGCTGACCCAGTTGTGGTTTGGTTTGTGTGGTGCTGCTGGCCCATGCATGGACAACATCTGGGCCACTAAAGGACCGTCATTCTCTGTGATATATCTGGGTCAAGTCTTAGTGCATTATGTGGGCCAGAAATGGGCCAGTCATATTTTTCTATCTGGGTATTTATTATGTGAGATGAGACCTAATTTAAAACTGTTTAGCATTTGTTGTGATCTGAATGAACATATTACATGTGCCTTTTAGTGTTAAGGTTTATGTGATGCACACCTTTTTTTGTTCACTGTGAAGCAAACTGTGGCTTTGACTTCATTGATCAGAAAGAAAACAATAAGAAGAATTCAGATCACCTCTGTGTCTGCATCATTTYGGGTCACAAAATTCAACTGTGAAGCTCAAAAAGACCACTAAACACCAATCACTCAGTTTGGGACTTTAGCAGCTAAAATGGGCAATATGATTTCCCTCAGAAAGTGTTAAAAATCAAAAACAGAGCAAATGACACAGCTTTCAAAAAGCATGACTCAAACTGAATAATTACTCTGCTAAATGTCTGAAATAAACCGCCTCTCCTTTTCTTGTCGAGAAAGGTTTTACAGCAAAACTAATGGCTCGTTTGTGTCAGACTGTGCAGGAAGTTGTTTTGAAGCTTCCATGTTTCTTTGATCTTATTTAAATTGATGAMACATCGGATGAGCGAATGGCAAATGGTTCCAGAACTGCCAACATCACTTAAAAAAGCAGCACTTTATGTTCTTTACAGCGACTCTGTTGCTATATTTATGTTTTCAGTGTAAATGTTGCTCTGAATGATGCACCACCATACAACACTATGGCACGGATTTAAATGTGACTAATGTCAGGCTTTTGCTTTTTCATCTGACACATCTGCGACACATATTGATGTTCTGAGCATGTTTGGGTTTAGATGTGCTCATTTTTGTGTCATGTCTTGTTTCTTTAAGCTGCTTCTGCCCTCCAGACAWTTTTTCTTGAAAGCCATATGGTCAGCAGCAGATTTCTGATCATATGGGGAAAAAAACTCAAGGAGGAGAAAAAACTTATTTTTTCTGAATCTCTTGTTGATAGAAGCAATGGTTCCTCCTCAATCCTGGATTGCTGAATTTGCCGTTTCCTCCCTCTGACTTGATGTTCCTTCAAAGAATCACACAACTGGCGTGAGCAGACACCTGCAATGGTGAACAGCCCGTCAAGATAAGCCTTTATTGTTGCCTGTTCARTGAGCGAACAATGTTTTATCAGAGAAGCACCGCTGCAACTGTGAAGCTGTCAGTTCAGCCTTTTGTTTGTGCTCCATTCAACATCATTATCTCTCTTTCAGAGATGTAATTACGGCACGGTGAATAGCTTTCCAGAACCCATCATTTCCTGCACTGTAAGATGCTTGTTTTGTTCGGCCCACGACAGAGGTGCCGAGCTATTGTCAATATATTGATATTAAGAGTTTTCACAACAGCAGCACCGGAGGGAGCTTTGTGCTTGTGCTGTGCAAATACAAAAAGGCAGAAAAACGGGCRTCAATTTAGGGGATGAATTAAAAGTGAAAGTCTTTGACTTATTGAAGAATTGACCTGAACAGAAGAGCATGGTGATGCATACAGAGAGATTCATCATCAAAGGCTCCATTTATTGGAAAGAATTTATTATTCTGATATTTTACGATCAAAGTTCAGCAGATCTACAATCAACAATCATGAACTGAAGAGACCGGTGAGGTTTTGTGGGAAATAGTTCCAGCTGTTCAACAGTTCTGGGTTGTCTTTAATGTTTTTTTTTTCTGAAGGGAAGCATGTTCTTAAATTTATACATACTTTCCTGGATGTCTTTTCAGATGTGTGAGTTGCCCACACCACAGGCAYATATGCACTCCTAAACCAGCAAAGTGGCAGGCTTTTAAATTAAGTGCTAACAGCAGACTGGAAGGTCCCTCTTCTCTTTAGTACAGAGTGGTGTCTGTTTCAAAAAAGAATTCAAATGTTTTAACTTATCTGACCACAGAACAGTTTTCTACTTGCCACCGCCTCGCTTAATTTTTATTGAGCTTTGATCCAGAGAAGACAGCAACGGATGGTGGAGTCTCCTTTGCACTGTTGCCAACTTCCTCAGTAAGAAAAGTAGCTATTGGCTGCCCTAAMAGCTGCTAGAAGTCACTGAAKGACRTCATYGCCTACTTTTCATACTYGCATTTGCCAATAATTCTCATTTTACTAACATAAAAACACTCTAAATATTTTTAGAACTGCAAAAATAATTTCATGACTTTAATGCTTAGATCCACATTACATAAATTAATTTGTAAGAATATTAACAGACTGAAAAATATAGCTTGTTCAGCCACTCGGATATGTGTAAAGGACAAGGCAACAAATACAGGATTAAGACTTGAATGTTACAAACGTAAATCTAAAATCCAAAGCAATACAAAGACCCTGMGGCTAGGCTAAAAGCCTCAGCCATTTAACAGCCAGTCGTGCATTCACCCACAGGCAGGGAGTTTCAGATGCTTATGAACACTTTCTTCTGGTTCTGGCCACTCYCTAGGGGCAAAGCTTGGAGGTTCTACCAGAAACCTTTAAACAACAATCCTGCATTCTGATGAGAGAATTGTGTTGTGAATGAATTTAAGGCCTGTGTTAGCATATCAAAAAAGTACACTCTGCTTGAAATGACCGTGACTTGAGCCACTCAAAACAGACTAAATCACCAAATCACAAAGATAGATTATTTTACAAAACAAGTTATCAAAACAAACCCTAGTTCTCCTAGAAATAAAAMTGTAATGCATTTAAAATCASTAGTAAACAGAATGAATTTTCTTCAAGACTGTTAGATGTCACAGAGGCACACACTGTTTTGTGGACGAGGTGAAGAAGTGACTGATGCTGTGAGGCAAAAGACGTATTTTAGGGTGACAATGTCAGTGAAACAAAAACATTACAGCTGAGAATGTTGTGTGAGAGTTCGAGTCGAACCGCATGTCAGCACTTTGGAAAAGGGAAGGGGCTGTTTGCTGAGGAAAGTGAAGTCACCAAAGTCTGCAARAGTCCCCCAAAACACAAAAAGTCACTAAATTTGTGGATACTTGTTATTTGGGGGRAAAAAGTTGCTAGAGGGGTCTGAATATAGTGACAAAGTTGTCAAGTTGGCAACACTGCTTATTTGCATGAGAGCTTCAATTAGCATTTGTGCATGGCATAACACATTATTTTTGACAGAATATGATTTGTGGAAGTATTCCCAAGTCCATTCAGTGTCAAAGCAGAGTTAGATCTGTTTTAATGCAGGGCTGCATGTGCATCCATCCAATACTGACTTCTGTCTTTGTTCTTTATTTGCAGGGATTGCTCCAGACTGTTGGTTTTTTTTAAATAATACTATGAACTGCGTAGATAATAGAATTTTTAAAGTCTTTGCATGTTTCTATTTTTGAACAGTGCTCTGAAATATTGAAAGTAATTTAGACACATTTTATGCAGATTATTGAGAATCTCTTCCCATCTTTAAGACTGACAGRTTCAGCCTCTCAGAAAAGCTCTGTTTACACCTTTCCTCTGTTACCAAATCATCTTTTTTTTCATACAAATAAACTTTACAGCCTTTTGTTGTCCACACATTTTAGAAATGTGTTGCTACCATAAAATTCAAAAYCACCTCRAAAATTTTTAATTTCTTAGTYACATCATTTAATGCGTTAACTTTGTTCTACTGTCAATAACTATGGTTTTATGAGATTTTGTTTTATTTACATTTTTYACAACGTGKTTTCAGAACTGATGTTGTATTTGAGGCTTAGAAGTTCAAATAGTTAAATTGAACTTTCTTTGGCTTGTGTCCTGAAGTCACAGGCATATGGGTCATTGATACGCCAGCTGCTGTCTTCATTTTGAAGGCCTGGGGGAGATTTTTAGAGGAGGAGGGGGGCTTGATGAAGCTGGGAACAACACAGCCTTCAGGGATTCCTGCAGCACCGTGYCCCCACAGAATGACAGTTTATTTGTTTTGGATGATTGCTCATCATTAATATTCACATTCTTGGGGCTCGCTGTAGAGAATTGGAATAACAATAACTTACAAACGCCTCTGCCCTTGCTCTGTCAAATAAAAAACAGCAAAAAATAAATAAAAAAATAYGCTAAATGATGCACTTTATCCCTTGGGGGCATAGGTACATTTTCTGTTCTCTGTTGTTTATAATAAGTTGGCATGGCCTTTGTCACATTTATCTCAATTAAAGTCTGACTTTGAATGTACAAACAATATTCTCTGATGAATTCATGATGTGCTGCTGCGACTGAACACAGGTGCAGCTTTATTCTTACCCAGTATTACYGAATGACTCGACTACAAATCCTTCAGATGGAAAACGATGAAACGTCCTCAGACTACAACCCCCACTCCAGTTCAGTGTCACTGTGTTTTATTGTCTGTTTGCAGTCTGGCCGTCACATTACCTCTGTTCATTGTTAAAGCCTGTGAGTGCATCTCCGTATGCAAAGAGACAAGTTGAGCTTATTAAGAGTGTTTGGCTTGCTAATRGCCTGGGTGTTTGCTCATGAAAAAACATCTCTTGTGTCCGTTTTGTCTATAAACTCAATTTCATGCTCTCCTGAACTGATACATTATGTCCTTAGAAGGAAAAGATATGAGAGTCTGAGCAAAGTAGATCATTGCTCTGCAGTGTGTGTGTGTGTGTGTGTGTGTGTGTGTGTGTGTGTG
>NW_013954899.1:12955-16461 GCF_001266775.1 Austrofundulus limnaeus
GTCAAAATACCTTTTAGTACATATGTTGTTAAAATAAAATGAACAGTCCAATGATCATTTTACTGATATTGTCAAGAAACCTGGCTGTGCCAACCATTACAAGGATTGGAAACAGGCCAGCAGAGCCCGCCTTTGACCCCCCAACAGAGAGGAGGACGCGACAGAAAGAGAGGCCATAAGAGAGACCGAGATGCAGGAATAATGGGCCCGAGAGAAGAGAAAAGCAGGAAGAAAAAAGTGAAGGAGTAATAAGGAGTAATAAGTATTAATTTTGATTGATTTTAATGCTGGCAAATAAATAACAGGTGTGATGATTATATGCTTATTGCAAAGTGTGATTTAACTAATGTACTGTGATAATTAATGTGTTTTAATGTAAGATGGTGATTTAAGAAAAGTGCTATTGTATGTCTTTAAATGAAGAAAGGGTGTGTGCTACATTTGGATGGTAAAAAGGACAGACTGTACTTCTGCAAAACAGAAGAACATTAATAGAAAAAGGAGAAGTGGGGTTTTGTCTGGAAAGTCCCAGAGGCCCTGTGGTGGAAACAAGGCGGTTTACCTCACCACGGAAAGTCTCTGAGAGTCCTATTACAAGGATCAGCAAAATTACTTCATTCTGGAAAGTACACAAAAAGTCCAGTGGAGGAAAACCCCAGCCTATCACAGGATGGCAGGAGTGGGGGGGGCGGGGTGAGATGGCCCAAAAACAGTATAAAAAGGGAGCAGTTTCAGCACAAAAACAGTATAAAAAGGAGCAGTTTCAGCAGTAAGTCATCTTCTGCCCCCGTCTGGAGAAGAGGCAGCAAAGGCAAGGACAGCACCAGATCCAAGAGACATCTCAGCTGGGATAAGCTGCCCCACTGCTCTCCAGCAACCTACAGGCCAAGGACCAGATTAAACAACCCAGCTTTGAGAAGTTCTCTCTGGCAACAGTCTGCTGCTTTTCATGGAGGTAAAAACAACTCAACTCCAAATTCCTTGCCGTCCAAATTGACAGAAAATGCCACGCAGCCTAGTCACAAGGTTAGGTCAGCGTCTTAGGTCCTTTTATTTTTATCACCATCAATTACTGTTCAATATTTTTAATCTGTATGATCAAATGTGGCTTTTCTTGCAAATTCCTATTAAACTGCTTACAGCATCATAAAGACAATTTCATGACTGGACATTGGTTTTTAAAGTCTTTCTCTGATTACATGAGTATGTTGTTACTTCAACGCAACAAGGTGTTAACATATTAATGAGTGTGTTTACGTTGAAGCCAAGAGGTAGTGATAAGAGGTCATAACTTAATAATAGGTTCATTTTTAATGGTTATTAGCCTGGAGAGATAGGATAACTCCCTTTAACAGTTCCCTTGAGACCTGCTGTCCAGGTCACTGAACATTATCTCGGTCACAGTAAGAAGTGCACATCCTAAGAGGGAGCGGCTACCGTTAACGGTAGTGACCGGCAGCTGGAGGCGTCCTGATCTACTGCGCTGATCCAGAGGCTGGGGTTCACGAAGGGAATGACCACCGGAAGGAAGGCAGCTAGAGGCTGAGCTAAAGGTCCCCGCCCCTGTCTCCTGGAGGAGACACGCCTGACTCGGCCACACAGGCCACCCCAGGTGGCTGTAAGTCTGGTCCATCGCCTCTGGAGTCTGTATGAAATTGGAGGTAGTTTGAGGATTAAATTTTTTATGCTTTTTAAGCTCAAAAAGTGGGGGGGGGGTCATATTATACATGAGATCGTATTATATATGAGATCATATTATACATGAGATCGTATTATATATGAGATCGTATTATACATGAGATCGTATTATACATGAGATCGTATTATATAGTATATGAGATCGTATTATATATGAGATCATATTATACATGAGATCGTATTATATATGAGATCATATTATACATGAGATCGTATTATATATGAGGTCATATTATAAAAGACGCCGACGTCTCCTCTGATGATGAGCGCTAGTGTCGTGGTAGCAACATGCTATGTGTTTACATCCATCGCTGCCATGTTTGTAATGACTTATCATGAGAACAAACGTATTCACCCATGACAAAGTTTTGCGCACATTTGCATTGGAAACACAGCTACTGATGGTGGTAAGCTACATTGTAGCCACAGCTGCCCTGGGGCACACTGACAGAAGTGAGGTTGCATACACCGGTGCCACTGGACCCTCTGACACCATCAGTAGGCAAGGTGGATGAAACGTCTTGCTCAAGGACACAACAACTGAGACGGTTGGACTAGGGGATCGAACCGACGACTTTCCATTTCCAGGACGACTCCTCCTAACCACTCTACCACAGCTGCCCAAATGTAAATACAAACTGAAAGCATCCCACACAGCTGTTAATTATTTTGAGGTGGCACTTGCCACCCTGGCCACCCCTCTGGCTCCGCCCCCGGACGCATCATGACAAGTTTCCCTCTTGTTTAAAAGTAACAGGAAGTGATATAACACCAGGAAATAAACGTCCGAGTCACTTCAGTACCTGGAGAACCCCAGAGTGGACCAGTTTTACAGTCTGAAAAGGTTTTTCACAAATGTTCACATTATAATTTGACCGTTTGTACGCTTTTTAAAAGAAAGAAAACGTGTGTTTGCAGTAATTTGTTTCAGTTTTGACTCCATGTGTGTGTGTGTGTGTGTGTGTGTGTGTGTGTGTGTGTGTGTGTGTGTGTGTGTGTGTGTGTGTGTGTCAGGACGGACGGACAGATGAGCAGTAAGGGAGGATTGTTGTGGAAACACAGCAGCTGTCTGACCACTTAGTTCTCATTACAGCTGTGCCACAGAATGTAGGTGACCTCCTCACAGACCTTCATGTTTCCAAGCAGCACAAAGAGAAACCTCACGTGATCTCATTCACTTTATTTATATTCTGCCAATCTGCAACAAAAGTCGTCTTAGCGCTTTGTGCAATAAAAAAGTTCATAAAGTCAAAAACGCATTGAAATTAAATTAGAACACAAGAAAACAGCAGAAAATGTCACTTTGTCACGACATCCTGAGAGGTGTGGAGGCAAGAAGGTGAATAAGTTCCCGTTAACTGAAAGAGAACTGGTCTCAGGATGACTGGTGGTCTTCTTCACAGAAAGAGAACTGGGCTCAGGATGACTGGTGGTCTTCCTCACAGAAAGAGAACTGGTCTCAGGATGACTGGTGGTCTTCCTCACAGAAAGAGAACTGGTCTCAGGATGACTGGTGGTCTTTCTCACAGAAAGAGAACTGGTCTCAGGATGACTGGTGGTCTTCCTCACAGAAAGAGAACTGGGCTCAGGATGACTGGTGGTCTTCTTCACAGAAAGAGAACCGGGCTCAGGATGGCTGGTGGTCTTCTTCACAGAAAGAGAACTGGTCTCAGGATGACTGGTGGTCTTCTTCACAGAAAGAGAACTGGTCTCAGGATGGCTGGTGGTCTTCTTCACAGAAAGAGAACTGGTCTCAGGATGACTGGTGGTCTTCTTCACAGAAAGAGAACTGGTCTCAGGATGACTGG
>NW_013954900.1:0-537 GCF_001266775.1 Austrofundulus limnaeus
GTCACCCTCTTTTTAATGTCAACAATCTCCTCATGTATGTTTTCCATCTTCTTTTCCAACGCATCACTTCTGGTATTTATCAGGTTGGAAAGCACTGCAACAGCGTCTTCGGAGTTTAAGCTGCTTTTTGTTTGAGGGACATTAGAGAAAGGTTTTTTGGCAATAGGAGGTTTGCTTGGTGACGGTGTTACAGGCAGTGCAGGAAACTCGTCTTCATTATCAGTCTGGAGCGAGAATGCGCTCCCACCTTCGTAGTCATGGTCGTTAGCTGCCATGCTAAGCGATTCAAGCTTGTTGTGGACGTTGGCTCTTTTTTGTGCAGATTTCGGCATATTTTCATGGTCAAAGTAATGTTCAAGGCATATAAGTCTTGTTAGACTACTCACATTAAGTCCTGTGCGGGTAATTTACATACGAAAGGTTCGAACAAAGTTTGGGCATAGAGAACACGGTGCAAAACGTCCTACACCATCGCCGCCATCTTGGTCCCCCCTTAGCTTAGCCTCCTTCACAACAACACATACACGCTTCAGCAGA
>NW_013954900.1:2334-3374 GCF_001266775.1 Austrofundulus limnaeus
TTCTAATTAATTAGAAATTTAGATATTGTTTCAAAGATTAATTGGGGGTATAGTTTTAGCAGCATTTTTAGTTTTTTTGGGTAGAAAATAGGAAATTGAACATTTGATCCACACTCCAAGCTGACAGGTGGCGGTAATGCACCTAAAAGTTGTTTGCCAACCGCCATTTTAAAAATAGAAGAAGAAGAACCGGATGTTGTGTTTCCGTACGGTAGTACTCACGCATGCGCTGTTGTCACATGTGGCAGTGAGAACGTGAGAGTCCGTATCGACACTCAGCATAATTTAATGAACTTTGTTGTTTTTTTTTTCTTGTTAGTTTAATGAACGGGTTATTGAATAATTCTTTGTTGAGCTTCCGGTGTGTCGAATGACGGAGAGGATGTCAGCCAAAACACAAGGAGTTGGACTCTTCTTGGAGCTGAGGAAAAGACTGGAGAGTGGACTACTTATTATCGGGTAAACAACAACAACAACAACGACTACACCGTTTCAGCACACAACTACAGTTTAGTGTTTTCTGCTTTCTTTGATATTTTACCGCTGTTAGACTAGTTGATGTTAGATTAATCTAACTTAGGTCGACGGGAGCTGCAGTCAATGAAAGGTCGACCATGATGATGTCATCTGTTTGTCAAAGCAAATAATAAGATGTTCATCAGCTCAGAGACAGTCTGCAGGTAACAAAGCGCTTTGAAACCTTTATTTAAAATGGTTGCTTTGCAAAGTTTTCTCTTGTTTTTAGACTCACTGTTTCATCCCTTCAGGTGCATTTGTACACCTGCATAAGTCACAGCTTAGATAAAATTACCCTAAAATACAACTAAAGCTAATAACAAAGAGGTTAGACTACTTCAGAAGTTTTATAGAATGTCTGGATTTTTGCACAATACTTTATACCAACTGTAAGAAGACATTTATTTAAAAATGTGACCAGTCCTGCAAAATGAGTCACAATACACACTCACAGGCCACTTTATTAGGTACACCACGCTAGTAACGGGTTGGACCCCCTTTTGCCTTCAGAACTGCCTCAATTC
>NW_013954900.1:4374-14805 GCF_001266775.1 Austrofundulus limnaeus
ACAATACTTCATAACAATACTTCATAACAAACAGATAAAGTGCCCTGAGACAATAATTGCTATGATTTGGTGCTATATACATGAACTGAATTGAATTATAAAGAGGCACTACTATTCAGAGTCTGATCCTTGTAGCTTTCAGACATTTTGGAGCAAGACCAAGTGAGTGAAATATATTTTGTGTTCGTTTGACAAATGAGTACATAAATGTACATGCAGTGCTCTGAAACTATCACTAGATGGTGGCAGTGGTCTTTGCTGCCTGTCTAAGGCTGTAGGAGGTACTTAGTACTCAACTAGACAGTAATTTAACTTGTACACATTGCTGTAGTACAGTTCCTCAGTCCTGGTTCTCGAGGACCARCACACATCATAGTGGCCCTGGAGGACCAGGATTGAGGACTGCTGCTGTAGTAGTTCACTCAGACTGGAGAGTAAATCCCTGTTTATTCTACATCTTTACTTTGTTATGTTGTTGCACAGAAGAGTTCCTATTTGTWCTAAAATGATATTTATTTGGCTCCGACTCAGAATAGTTGACAAAAAATTATCCTGGATTTGCAGRCATGGTTGACTTATTGATAAATGAGCTGTTTGAGACTCTGACAAATGACAAATCTATAATTGGCAATATATGTATGGCAAAGAAGAGAAAATGCAAACAAAGATCTGCCTCCTCTGGAAGAAAAGGTCAGATTTAGAATAAAAAAGATTTGAATTTTGCTACTAGAGTAATTTTATATTATTGAAAAACCATGCTTCAAGTAAATGTTCCATATTTGTTCAGCTTTAGTTTACTTTTTACCTTCAAGTTAGTATTTCTTTTTATRCATGATCAAATCATTTGGCAGCGTAACTATGCTTTAAAGCCCCAAACTAATTCAATTTAAATTCAGTTTATTTATATAGCACTAAGTCACAACAACCAGGCACTGTACACAAAAAAAACAACATATCTAAAGAAGCCAGCAGACTGAAAACTGTGAAATAATCTGAGATTGCCACATTCATACATTTTAATGTAATTGTACCAAAATTAGTTGAGAGCTTTTAAAGGCAATAACATTGTTTTCCATATCATGTATGTTTTCATCTGATGATCAGTTCAAACACAGTGTGTATGTGTGTGTAAAGTGTGGGTGTAAAGTGTGTACTTCTAACTGCTCTCCAGGAAAGATGTGGCCAAAGGTCCTGCAGACGTGGTCGTGATGAGCGGAGAGTCCTCACTTCTCATCAGGACTCCAAGAGGAGACATGAGCCTGGCTTTACCAGCAGGAGTCACCTTTGAGCAGGACTCCTGCATCCACACACCTGGAGGAGAAGCCAGTGCAGAGGAACTGCACTTCAGGCTGCGCATCGCTGTTGGACCAAGCACACATGAAGGTAACCATCAGGACAACCACTGTAAGAAAATGCATCCAGACCTCTGCARAGGACTGAAGTCATCTGCCCAAAAGTGACTGTCTGTTTAAAATCACAATGTGAAATGTTGGGACACTGAGTATAATGCAAATCAAAAAGAATGTAATGATTTACATATTTCATAAACACATTTTATTGACAATTTTGGTCATTTTGAGTTTGATGGCAGCAGCACTTCTCAAAAAAGTAAGGATGGGCAACAAAAAGCTATAAATATAAAATGCGTAATTAGGTCAGGTCAGAAAGAAATCTGGTTATAAAAAGATCATTTTAGCAGTGTTTCCCCAGAAAACTGGCTAAGCCTGGTGTTAGGACCACTTGGTCAGCCCACTGGCCACCCATCGTGTTTTTGTTAAAAATGTTAAAAGTTGACAGGAAATTTGTAAATATGATGTAATGTAATTAAGTGTTTATTATAAGGCAATGGTGACAATATTTACACGTCAACTACAGGTCACCAAACTATTTGAGACTTAGAGCTACCTCAGGGGTACAGAGAAACATGAAAGGCTACTTGTTTGATACATTAACATAAATTTGCATGACTCAACTTTAATTATAGTATTAATAATAATAAATTTACAAATATGTGAATATTTGACCGACTTAAAACAGTAAAGACAACTCAGAATTATTATTATTAATAATAAGTATTTTGAACTCTGTGTGGCACCAAAGTGATCTGAGTCCAGAGTTCTCAGTTTGAAAACATTTTGCAGCTCTTCTGTATGAAGAGGGTGGTGCAAAGAGGTGCTAGGTGTGTMTGGGACAGATGAGAGAGGAGACAGTGAGCTTAGCTGCTGTGTTTTTCTGCTGGTTCAGCAATCCTTGTTACCTTCTTTGGATGGTTTGTTAAACTCTAAAGTGTTTAAAGATGACTATGACTGGCTTTTTGCATGCTGAGTCATGATAACTTTTAGCTTCTCTGCACAATGATGATTAAGGCTATTTCTAGCACATGCTTTGCAGGCGACATTGGTAATGTCCACTCTGAGTAAATGAGCAACACTTATCCTGGTGGGGAGGCATGTAAAGTCTGGCAGCCTACTAATACACTAGGGGAAACACGGATTTTAGACAAGCTGAATGTCTCAAAAATAAAGATGGACAGAGGCTCACCAGACTGGGAAAACTGCATCTAAAAGTAGTGAAACCCTTTCAGTGTAACGTTTTTCAGTGGAAAATTTGGAGACTTAGTTCATAAAATCTTTAAGATTTCAASAGTGTTTAAAGAACTGTTTTTTAGATGGAACTTTGAAACTCCTTAGGAAGACAACTAGTTCTTTGCACCAAAGAGGAGAGGGATAATCCAACCTGTCCTCAACACACAGCCTGTCTCTTGGATGGTATGTGTGAGGATGTGATCTTTGTCTTGTGTGCTGTCTCCCTCTTGTCCTCTCTTTGTGTCATAACTCTCTCCTCTTACCTCAGTCTGTTGACCTGTCAACCACACTCACCTGTCAGTCGTCTGTATCAATCATCCTCAGCTGTTGTCCATTATCTTCTCTCCCTCTGCTTGTATATACTGTATTCTATCTCATCTGTTCAGTACTTTGCTGGTTTGTTGTATGGCTATGTCCTTCTGTTTCATTCCCTTGAGTTCCTCCATGCTTCCTTGTGTTTTTTTTTACTGGCTGCCTCGCCAGCTCTTTATTTTTGTCAAATAGTTTTATTTATAACTGTTATCCTCCATCCAGGCATGGGTTCATTCTCCACTGTAAATGTAACAGTATGTGGGTGGTTTAGTCTCTATGGCATCAACAGCTTACACATCTGCAAAYGCTCTAGTAGTATAGAGGTAAAAATCTATTTTAGAACACATGCTTCCATTCAGACAATGGCTTTTTTCTCAGGGAAGGCCTTGATTATTTCAGCAAGACAATGCTAAACTGTATTTTGCATCCATTATAACAGCATYGCTTTATAGTAGTAGAGTGRTGAACTGACCTGACAGCAGTCCAAACCTCCCACCAATAATTAACCAATAATAACCTTGCACTGCTTCAGTTGGCTCAGAATGCTGCTGCTTGTTTGCTAACTGGAACACGTAAGAGGGAGCACATTACATCCATTTTGACTTCCCTCCACTGGCTGCATGTGCATTTTAATGTTTGTTTTAAGGTTCTTCTACCTCTCTGAGCTTGTCCACTCCATGTCCCTGCATGGTATCCCCAGTCAGCTGATCAGTTGTATCCTAAAGTACCAAGGACTAACCTAACCCTCAGAGGGGATTGAGCATTTTCAGTTGCTGCTCCAAAGCTCTGGAATGAGCTACCCCTACACGTCATTGCCTGTTTTTAAAACATATCTTAAAACTTATTTCTATTCACTGGCTTTTTACCCAGCTTGAGACCTTGGTCTGGTTTGGGTGTTTTTAACTTGTTTCTAATATATATTTTTTGGTGTTTTAATTGTTGATTTTTTTATTGGTTTTGGCCACCTATGTACTGTACATCACTTTATGTCAGTAGCTGCTGTTTTAAAGTGCTTTATAAAATAAATAAATAAAGCTGATTTGACATTTTGAAATCATTTGAAGTATTATATAGAGAGTCTTACATTGGACAAGAAGAGGACAACATTCTAGGGCTGGGCCATGTGGTTAAAAATGTATCACATTATAAGCGTTTTACATCAGTCGATATCAATTATTGATTAGTTTTTTGTTTGACCTACGTGAAGTAAGGACCAGGAGATAAAAGGCTGATTAGTAGATTAGGTGTTTCACAGAGATAAATGTGGACCTGGAATTGACGTTGTCTTTAAGTTGTCAAAAGCTTTTGACACTGGGCCATGCTGTKCTAAAGTATTGACTTTTTTGGTTGGAAATGTCAGGTAGTGCCTGGTTCACAAATTACAGGACTGTGTATTAATTGAGCGTACACAAGGGGGTGCCACAGGGTTGAATCTTGGGCCCCCTCTTGTTTATTATGTACATGAAGGGGGCAATATTATGTAAAGTCAACTCTTTTGAGCTTTATATCATGTTATAATGTTATTCTCTCATCAAAAACATGCCTAGAGTCTTGCTTTGACTCATTCATTAACAACTGAAGGCGATATACTTTATTATGGTGTAGAATTTAAATATATGCCTGAGAAACATATAATATTGCCCCTTTAATGAATTGGGACAAAACCTGTCAGATTCTATTATACATTTTTATTCTGATAATGTCTTCTTAAAAAGAGCAAATTAGACCCCAACGTTCTTTCAAACTCAAAGCTGCCTTTGGTTTCAAAAATTTTAGAGAATGTGGTTCATCTTCAGCTACAAGATCATTTAAAGCTGAATAGAGTTTAAGAGAAGTTTCAGTCTGGWTTTAGGTCACGTCACAGRACTAAAACAGCTCTTCTCAGTGTGTGTAATGACTTCCTTTTAACTGTTGTTTCTGGTGCTACTGCTCTTTTAATTCTTCTTGATGTCACTGCTGCCTTTGACACAGTAGACCATGAAGTTTTATTATCTCTTTTGGAATAGTCAGTTGGTGTGAAAGGCTCGACTCTTAAATGGTTTGAGTCTATTTGTCTYATAGGAGTTTTTCCTGWACAAATAGGAGAATTTTCTTCCTCAGAGTCTCCTCTTAAATGTGAGGTACCTCAAGGATTCATACTGAGCCCCAGACTGGATTATTGCAACTCCCTTTACAGTGAAATTGACCAGTCTGCTCCACTGTCTTCAGATGACCCAAAATTCTGCTGTTCATTTGTTAACGGGGACTTGATGATGTGACCACATTACCCTAGTTTTGCATTCTCTTCTTTGGCTGCCTGTTTCTTTTAGGATTGTTTTTAAAGTTTTARTCTGGTTTTTAAATGTTTAAATGGTCTGGCACCTGTTTACCTTTCTGAGCTCCTACTGAAGCATTTGGTGAGTTTCTCACCCACCTCCTCCTGTTTCACCTCTCCTCATGAGTTAATTGGCAGACAGCAGAGCACACCTGAGACTGATCTCACCTGACGACCTGACCTGCTACTTAAGGCTCCAGTCTTCAGCAGGTCAACGCTGAATCGTCACGTACTTTGGGTATTGTTGTCCTCAGCTCTCCATGTGCTACTCGCAAGTATTCTCCTCTTGTCCCTCATTACCTGCTCCTGGGCATAACATCTCCTGTGTCTCTGGCTTCCAGGTCTCACCCTGTGGAAACAACACAAAGAGTGTTCCTCTGGATCTCAAACAATTAAAGCTCGCTGCCTGTCTGCCTCAGCTTCAAAGAACTACCATTACTGGATTTAACCCTCTGGATTTATGTACCTCCTCCTGTGTACTACTCGCCTTCAAAACCCAGTAAGTCAAGATAWCTCTCCTCATACTAAATACCCAGCATCATCTCCTATCTGCTCCATACTCACCAGTATCTCTTCTCCAGATTCCCTGGGTCCCGGTCTCGGCTCTGACCTCCTGCACATTGTTTATATCACCTGTAAAAATAAAGCACTTATTATTTTACTACTAGCCTCCGTGGTTCTTCCTGGGTTTGCTCATTTTAGACTCAGCCTTAGTTCTCATTGTGTCAGAACGATTCAGCCAGAACTATGTCAGAGCAATCCCAGTGTAGAACAAATTCCACCCATGTCTGAATCACAACATGTTTTGTCCGACCACCAGATACTCCTCGAGAAACTCTTTGATCTTCAACAGACTACCAGTTCCCTACTGGATCACGTCACTCATCGGGTGGCCGCAATTGACAACAAATTGGGCACATTACTACCCGACGCTCCCGCTCTGCCGGCTCCTCCGCCACCCACCAAGACCCAACGTGAACCAGACCTAAGACCGGCAGAAATGTTTGAAGGTAACAGTGTTGATTGTGGTGGTTTTCTGCTCCAATGTGTTTGCCCGCTCACCGTCCTATTTCACCACCAACTCTTCTAAAATCACCTACATTGTCACAGCACTCAAGGGTAAAGCACTACGTTGGGCTTATGCTTTCCTAGCCTCTCACCCGCCAGAATATCTCACTGCTTCTGAGTTTATCCAGGAATTCCGGAGGGTGTTCGATAATCCCCACCAGCAGGTGGAAGCGGCTAAGCGACTCCTAACAATGAAGCAGGGGAGGAGTTCGGTGGCGGAACACTCAGTGGACTTCCGCATTCTCGCACAGGAATCAGGTTGGGATGAACCAGCACTTCGATCTGTTTTCTTTAATTCACTTACCGATAATATTAAAGACCAGCTTGCCACCAGAGACCAACCCTCATCCCTCGACGAGCTAATTTCATTAGCCATCCGTGTTGACAATCGCATCCGCGAACGCAAGAGGGAGAGAGACCACACCTCCCAGAACCCATTGGGGCTTCATGTCCGACTCCCTGAGTCCTCCGTTAAAGGAGAAGACAATCAATCTATGCATTCAGCCTCAGAACCCATGCAAATTGGCCGCACCCGATTAATCCCAGAGGAAAGGCGACGCAGAATCGCCGCTAAAGAATGCATTTATTGCGGCACAAAGGGACACTTTATTGCCAACTGACCGGAACTAAAAGAGAGGACTCGTCAGTAGATCGGGAGGTATTGACGAGTCACACTACCAACTCTCCCTTAAACAGACTCACACTACCCACTGTTATTTTGGCCGACTCCTTAAAATTCCCTATTGCTGCATTAGTAGATTCTGGCGCCAAACAGAACCTTATCTCCCGTGATCTGGTCCAGCAGCTCAACATCTCCATCATTCCTCTCTCTCAACCTCGACGCATCACTGGAATCACTGGGCTGACTCTCTCAGACATCACACATCAAACCACCAGTCTTCAGCTCGTCATATTAGGTAACCACCACGAGATGGCACAATTTTTCATTTTTGATTCTCCAGTACCTCAGGTTGTTCTCGGTTACCCTTGGCTGACTAAACATAATCCCCTCATTAACTGGCAGTCCAGGTCTATCATCAGCTGGAGTGATGATTGTTTACAAAACTGCCTTAAGTCCGCTGTGGCACCTACACCTCACCATAAGAAAGATGTTAAAAACATTGATCTTGATCTCTCGAAGGTCCCCACTTGTTATCATGACCTCGCAGCAGTTTTTGACAAAGATAGAGCTCTCTCACTCCCACCACATCGCCCATATGATATTGCTATAGATCTCCTTCAGGGGGCGCCGCTCCCTTCAAGTAAGCTTTTCAATCTATCTGGTCCAGAAAAGAAGCCATGAAAACTTATATTGATGAATCTCTGGCCTCAGGCATCATTCGCTCTTCCACCTCACCTTTAGGAGCAGGTTTCTTCTTTGTTGAAAAGAAAGACAAGAGTCTCCGCCCGTGCATTGATTATCGGGGATTAAATGAAATCACTATAAAAAATAAATACCCACTACCACTCATCAATTCTGTTCAGGAACAACTTCACTCGGCTACCGTTTTCTCAAAGTTGGATTTAAGAAACGCGTACCACTTGGTTCGGGTTAAAAAGGGCGACGAGTGGAAGACTGCCTTGAAGACCCCCCTGGGGCATTTCGAATACCTGGTCATGCCTTTTGGTTTGACCAATGCCCCCGCTGTCTTTCAGGCCCTCATTAATGATGTCTTAAGAGATTTTCTTAATAACTGTGTTTTTGTATATCTTGACGACATCTTAATCTACTCCAGATCCCTCAGTGAACACCAGAGACACGTAAGAGCAGTACTCCAGAGACTCTTTGAGAACAAACTCTTTGTCAAAGCAGAAAAATGTGAGTTTCACGTCTCTACAGTTTCCTTTTTGGGCTTTATTTTCAAACAGGGCAAGATGTGTACCGACCCAGAAAAGACCAGAGCTGTTTCTGAGTGGTCTACCCCTTCCAACAGGAAACAACTACAACGTTTTCTAGGCTTTGCTAATTTTTACAGGAGATTCATCCGGGATTACAGCAAAGTGGCAGCCCCTCTGACTCAACTCACCTACTCCCTCCGTGCCTTCAATTGGACCCCTGAGGCAGACAGAGCATTCAGTGAGCTTAAACACGGTTCTCTTCTGCACCCATTCTTCATCACCCAGACCCAAACTCACAGTTCATCGTGGAGGTGGACGCCTCGGATCTGGGCGTTGGAGCAGTTCTCTCTCAAAGGAACCCCATGGACAATAAGGTACACCCTTGTGCTTTTTTCTCACGCCGTCTCTCCCCAGCAGAACAAAACTATGATGTAGGAAACCGGGAACTCCTTGCCATCAAGCTGGCTTTAGAAGAATGGAGACACTGGCTCGAGGGCACTGAGACTCCCTTCATCATCTGGACTGACCACAAGAACCTTGCTTACATCCAGAACGCCAAGAGATTAAATCCCAGGCAGGCCAGATGGGCTTTATTTTTCACACGCTTTAACTTCACTATCACTTACAGACCTGGATCTAAGAATGTCAGACCTGATGCCCTCTCACGCCGATTCTCACCCTCAGATGACCCATCCTCTGGTTCTCCTGTTCTCCCTTCCTCCTGTTTTGTAGGTACACTCGTCTGGGACCTTGAAAAGGATCTCCAGGATGACCAGCAAGCTGATCCCGGCCCCAGTACTATGCCCCCTGGAAAGAAATATGTCCCTGCCACTATGGTTAAGACAGTATTGGATTGGGTCCACAACCACCGCTTTACCTGCCACCCTGGAGTCAGCCGCATGCTGTCGTTCATCAAGAGGTATTTTTGGTGGTCCACATTAAACAAAGACATTACCGAATTCGTGTCTGCCTGTACTGTCTGTGCCCAGAACAAGAATAATAACCAACCACCCTCAGGACTCCTAAAACCTCTACCCACCCCCAGCCGCCCCTGGTCCCACATTGCTGTGGATTTCGTTACTGGTCTTCCCCCTTCTGACAGCAACACTACCATCCTCACCATTGTGGCAGATTCTCCAAGGCAGCCCATTTCATCCCCCTGGCGAAACTCCCAACTTCCTCCGAGACTGCCCAACTCATGGTCCAACATGTTTTCCGGCTGCATGGCATTCCCCAGGACATCGTCTCAGACAGAGGGCCGCAGTTTATATCTCAGGTCTGGAAGGCTTTCTGTGCGGCCCTAGGAGCTAAGGCCAGCCTCACCTCTGGGTACCACCCGCAGTCCAACGGTCAGGCAGAGAGGTGCAACCAGGAGCTCGAGACAGCCTTAAGGTGCATCATTAACAATAACCCATCATCATGGTCCACTTTTCTCCCATGGGTAGAATACGCTCATAACTGCCACACCTCCTCATCCACTGGTCTTTCTCCCTTCGAAGCTTCTCTTGGTTACTCACCCCCCTTGTTTCCTGATCTCGAGACTGAAATCCTGGTACCCTCCGTTCAACATCACCTGCATCGTTGCCGTAAGTATTGGACTCAGACCCGGGCAGCTCTCCAACGGTCCGCCCAACAGAATCGTCGCTTCGCCGACCGTCATCGCACCCCAGCTCCATCCTACAGCCCTGGTCAGATGGTTTGGCTCTCCACCAAGGACATTCACCTCCGTGATACCCCCAAGAAACTAGCTCCACGGTTCATTGGCCCATATCCCATCCTCCAAGTTATTAACCCCTCTGCCGTTCGCCTCAAGCCACCCCCCCCGGCTATGAGGATTCACCCTACTTTTCACGTGTCCCAGATCAAATCCATCACTTCTAACTCTTTTTCCCCTCCAGCCAGTTCTCCCCCGCCACCCCGCCTCATCGACAATCAACCCGCCTACACTGTAAGACGACTCCTCGATGTGAGGCGCAGGGGTCGTGGGTTCCAGTACCTCGTGGACTGGGAGGGTTATGGCCCTGAAGAGAGGTCATGGGTCCCCAGGTCCGCCATCTTGGACCCTTCTTTAATCTCTTCCTTTTACAGAGCTCACCCGGACAAGAGACCCAGATCGCCTGGAGGCGATTCCTGAGGAGGGGGTACTGAAGCATTTGGTGAGTTTCTCACCCACCTCCTCCTGTTTCACCTCTCCTCATGAGTTAATTGGCAGACAGCAGAGCACAACTGTGACTGATCTCACCTGACGACCTGACCTGCTACTTAAGGCTCCAGTCTTCAGCAGGTCAACGCTGAATCGTCACGTACTTTGGG